>NW_028322100.1:2370000-2377500 GCF_057628025.1 Oncorhynchus mykiss
AACACTGAGCAAACTAGAATGCTATTTGGCCCTACACAGAGAGTACACAGTGGCAGAATACCTGACCACTGTGACTGACCCAAACTTAAGGAAAGCTTTGACTATGTACAGACTCAGTGAGCATAGCCTTGCTATTGAGAAACGCTGCTGTAGTCAGACCTTAATTTTTTTTTATTTAAGAACAAATTCGTATTTACAATAATGGCCTACCAAAAGGCCTCCTGCTGGGACGAGGCTTGGGTTAAAAAATAAAATTAAAAAATATAGGACAAACCACACATCACAACAAGAGAGACCTAAGACGACAACTGCAACTAGCTGCAGCGAACTGAAAAGAGGAGAGACCCAGGGATGTGTGTGCTTTGGGGACCTTTAACAGAATGTGACAGGCAGAACGGGTGTTGTATGTGGAGAATGAGAGCTGCAGTAGATATCTCAGATAGGGGGGAGTGAGACCTAAGGAGGTTTTATAAATAAGCATCAACTAGTGGGTCTTGTGACGTGTATACAGAGATAACCAGTTTACAGAGGAGAATAGGGATGTGTCCTATAAGGAGTATTGGTGGCAAATCTGATGGCCGAATGGTAAAAACATCTAGCCACTCGAGAGCACCCTTACCTGCCGATCTATAAATTATGTCTCCGTAATCTAGCCTGGGTAGGATTGTCATCTGAATCAGGGTTAGTTTGGCAGCTGGGGTGAAAGAGGAGCATTTTACGATAGAGGAAACCAAGTCTAGATTTAACTTTAGCCTGCAGCTTTGATATGTGCTGAGAGAAGGACAGTGTACCGTCTAGCCATATTCCCAAGTACTTGTATCAGGTGACTACCTCAAGCTCTAAACCCTCAGTGGTAGTAATAACACCTGTGGGGAGAGGGGCATTCTTTTTACCAAACCACATGACCTTTGTTTTGGAGGTGTTCAGAACAAGGTTAAGGGCAGAGAAAGCTTGTTGGACACTAACAAAGCTTTGTTGTAGAGCATTTAATTAACACAAAATTCAGGGAGGGGCCAGATGAGTATAAGACTGTATCATCTTCATATAAACGATGAGAGAGCTTCCTACTACCTGAGATATGTTGTTGATGTAAATTGAGAAGAGCGTGGGGCCTAGGATCGAGCCTTCGTGTACTCCCTTGGTGACAGGCAGTGGCTGAGACAGCAGATTTTCTGACTTTATACACTGCACTCTTTAAGAGAGGTAGTTAGCAAACCAGCCCAACGACCCCTCAGAGACACCAATACTCATTTGCCGACCCACAAGAATGGAATGGTCTATCTTTTCAAAAGCTTTGGCCAAGTCAATACAAATAGCAGCACAACATAGCTTAGAATCAAGGGCAATGGTGACATCATTGATGACCTTTAAGGTTGCAGTGACTCATCCATAACCTGAGCAGGAAACCAGATTGCAAACCAGAGATAATTGATTGATCAGTTGAATTGATCAGTTGATTATTGACAACTTTTTCCACCACTTTTGATAAACAGGGCAAAATAGAAATAGGCCCATAACAGTTAGGATCAGCTTGATCTCCCCCTTTAAATAAAGGATGGACCGTGGCTTCCTTCCAAGCAATGGGAAACTCCCCAGAGAGTAGAGACAGGTTAAACAGGTCAGAGATGGGCTTGGTGATGATAGGGGCAGCAACCTTAAAGAAGAAAGGGTCTAAACCATCTGACACAGAAGTTTTTTTGGGGTCAAATTTCAGGAGCTCCTTTAGCACCTCAGAGAAACTTTGTAGTGGGGTAAAAGAGGGAGAAGCATCGGGCTAGTGGCATTAGAAGGGGTGGGAGATGAGGAAATGTTGGACGGGCAAGGAGGCATGGCTGAGTCAAATAGGAATCCTGACTTAATGAAGTGGTGATGTAAAGAGCTCAGCCATGTGCTTCTTGTCAGTAACAAACACATCATCAACATTAAGGGACATGGGCAGCTGTGAGGAGGAGGGTTTATTCTCCAGGTCTTTAACCGTTTTCCGGAACTTCTTGGGGTTAGACCCACAGAGAGAGAACTGCTCCTTAAAGTAACTAACTTTGGCCTTCTGGATAGCCTGAGTGCACGTATTTCTCATTTGCCTGAACGAGAGCCAGTCAGCCTGAGTATGCGTGTGCCGAGCCTTCACAAAATGCAATTCTTGAGGTGAAGTAACTCTGCTAGATCACGTTTTTTAGCAAGCGTCTATGACAAATCAGGACAGATCGTTTCACTGAGCTGCCATTATGAACACAGGCTGTAAAACTGTGATCACTAAGGTCATTACAGAAAACACCAGACTGATACCGGGATATGAGGATTATTTGTGAGGATAACATCAAGGAGAGTAGCCTTTCCTGGGTGTTTGGAGTCATACCTTGTGGGATTGGTAATAATTTGATAAAGATTGAGGGAGTCCCATTGCTTTAGGACTTGGTCAGGTGGTTTAAGAATTTCCCAGTTTAGGTCACCTAGCAGGACAAATTCAAACTTAGTGTAAGGGGTCAGGAGAGAGCTTAGGGCAGGTAGGGTACAGGCCGGTGCTGATGGAGGATGATAACACCCAGCAACAGTCAGCAAAGAGCCATTTGAAAGTGTAATGCTTAAATCCAGCAAATCAAATTGTTTGGGGACAGACTTGGTGGAGGCAACAGAGCACTGAAGGTGATCCTTGGTAAAGATTGCCACTCCCCCACCTTTGGAAGATCTGTCTTGCCGATAAAGGTTATAACCAGAAAAGTTAACATCAGTATTCAAAACACTCTTCCTTAACCACGTCTCAGTAATGACCAACAGATCTGGATTGTAGCTGTGAACACACACTTTCAATTGATCCATTTTAGGTAATAAGCTTCTAGTGTTAACATGCAGAAAACCCAGGCTTTTACGAGAGCAGAAATCAGTGAAGCAGATATCAGAGCACAAGTCAGAATTGGGGCTGGCAACAGTAGATGGGCCAGGGTGAACACGCACATTTCCAGATATCATCAACAGTAATACAATCAAGGCACTGCAGAGGACAGGGAGAGCTCTGCAGTGTTGATTTATGACATCTGAATGCACATTCAGAACTGGCTCTCAAGAGAAGACAGACTATGTGCTCACTGCCCACAAAATGAGGTGGAAACTGAGCTGCACTTCCTAACCTCTTGACCAATGTATGACCATATTAGAGACACATATATCCATTAGATTACACAGATCCACAAAGAATTGAAAAACAAACCCACTTTTGATAAACTCCCAACCGGTGGAGATCAAACAGCATTGTAAATAAAAATTATATTTACGTTTATTTATTTAATGTTAAATGTCTTTATTATTTTGGAACTTTTGTCAGTGTAATGTTTAGTGTAATATGTAAAATACCTATTTCACTTGCTTTAACATTGTAAACATATGTTTCCCATGTCAATAAAGCCCTTAAATTGAAATTGAATTGATGTAAGAGAGAGAGAGAGAGACAGAGAGAGAGAGAGATAAAGAGAGAGAGAGAGAGAGAGAGAGAGAGAGAGAGAGAGAGAGAGACAGAGAGAGAGAGAGAGACAGAGAGAGAGAGAGATAGAGAGAGACAGAGAGAGAGAGATAGAGAGAGACAGAGAGAGAGAGAGACAGAGAGAGAGAGAGAGAGAGGGAGAGAGAGAGACAGAGAGAGAGAGACAGAGAGAGAGAGAGACAGAGAGAGAGAGACAGAGAGAGAGGAGAGAGAGAGAGAGAGAGAGAGAAAGACAGAGAGAGAGAGAGACAGAGAGAGAGAGAGAGACAGAGAGAGAGAGAGAGATTGAGAGAGATTGAGAGAGAGAGACAGAGAGAGAGAGAGAGAGAGAGAGAGAACAGAGAGAGAACAGAGAACAGAGAGAGAACAGAGAACAGAAAACAGAAAGAACAGAGACAGAGAACAGAGATAGAGAACAGATAACAGATAATAGAACAGAGACAGAGAGCAGAGAGAGAGAACAGAGACAGAGGTAGACAAGGTCTGGTACCTCCAGTAAATAGAGAACAGAGACAGAGAACAGAGACAGAGGTAGACATGGTCTGGTTCCTCCAGTAAATAGAGAACAGAGACAGAGGTAGACATGGTCTGGTTCCTCCAGTAAATAGAGAACAGAGACAGAGGTAGACATGGTCTGGTTCCTCCAGTAAATAGAGAACAGAGACAGAGGTAGACATGGTCTGGTTCCTACAGTAAATAGAGAACAGAGACAGAGGTAGACATGGTCTGGTTCCTACAGTAAATTACCTACAGTACCAGACTCATTTTCTGAATCCAATAATAGCGTGTTGACCCTTGATTTAAACATGTCCACTTCAGCAAAATGAAATTCCCTCTCCTCATCCTTTACAATGAGGTGGTACAGGGAGAGAATGAAGGGAGAGGAGGAGTAGTAACAGTAACCAGTAACCCAACTGTCCAGGTAGTAAGAGATAATTATACAGTAACCAGTAACCCAACTGTCCAGGAATTAACAGATAATTAATTATACAGTAACCAGTAACCCAACTGTCCAGGTAGTAACAGATCACTATAGAGTAACCCAGGTAGTAACAGATTGTTATACAGTAACCCAACTGTCCAGGTAGTAACAGATCACTATAGAGTAACCCAGGTAGTAACAGATTGTTATGCAGTAACCCAACTGTCCAGGTAGTAACAGATCACTATAGAGTAACCCAGGTAGTAACAGATTGTTATGCAGTAACCCAACTGTCCAGGTAGTAACAGATCACTATAGAGTAACCCAGGTAGTAACAGATCACTATAGAGTAACCCAGGTAGTAACAGATCACTATAGAGTAACCCAGGTAGTAACAGATCACTATAGAGTAACCCAGGTAGTAACAGATCACTATAGAGTAACCCAGGTAGTAACAGATCACTATAGAGTAACCCAGGTAGTAACAGATCACTATAGAGTAACCCAGGTAGTAACAGATCACTATAGAGTAACCCAGGTAGTAACAGATCACTATAGAGTAACCCAGGTAGTAACAGATCACTATAGAGTAACCCATGTAGTAACAGATCACTATAGAGTAACCCAGGTAGTAACAGATCACTATAGAGTAACCCAGGTAGTAACTGATCGTTATACAGTAACATTTCCACCCAGGAAGCACCACTAGCTAATTGCTACTTGGAATACAAACCCAACAGTCAGGAATACTGTAGTAATTTATTTTATGTTCTAAAGTCTCATAAAATACACCACAGTCTGCATTTGAAGTTGAGGATGCTTCACATGTCAACCATGACCCTAACACTGCTGGCAAAAATAAAAACCTTTCTCACATGAACTACTATCAAATTCAATGTAGAAAGAAGCCTGTTGTAGTTCAAAGAAAGATTCTCTATTAAATACAATAAAAAAACAAAGCTGTTTAATGTTACCATTCACACAATGCCTCATATTTGCAATTACAATTCACCAATTAGGACACACAGTAACACACTTAGTTAAAGACCCGCTGGTAATAACGATGCCAATAAACCCTGCAGTTTGGACATAACAGCCTTAGTGAAAGACCCGCTGGTAATAACGATGCCAATAAACCCTGCAGTTTGGACATGACAGCCTTAGTGAAAGACCCGCTGGTAATAATGATGCCCAGAAACCCTGCAGTTGGGTCAATAGACACAGACCTTAAACAACACCAACCTAAAACACATCAACAGACTGCAGACACACATCCTGGATTGACTAAACAGAGGTTGTATCTGAAATGGCCCCCTATTCCCTATTTAGTGCACAACTTATAACATGGCACACAATTCCCTATTTAGTGCATTACTTTAGACCAGACCTCTGTGAGCTGTGGTTAAAAGTAGGAATGGGGTGCATTTCAGCCTGGCATCACAGGAGTTTGTTTACCTGGGCCAGGAGGAGACAGGCGAAAGGGGATCTTGATAGGTGACAGTTGGAACAGGCGGAGGGGATGGATGAACGAGGGAGAGCAGGAGGAGGGCGAAGGTCCTTGGAGTCTGGAGGGGTCTGATTCCAAGGCTGTCATGGCGGCAGCTGCCAGAGAGATCCTCTTGTTCCTGCCCACTCTCTTGATAGCCACAGGACAACCTGGAGAAAGAGAGAGAGAGAGAGAGAGAGAGAGAGAGAGAGAGAGAGGGAGAGACAGGAAGAAGGTGAGAGACAGAGAGACAGACAGAGAGAAAGCGACAGTGACAGACAGAGAGAGAGAGAGAGAGAGAGAGAGAGAGAGAGAGAGAGAGAGAGAGACAGGAAGAAGGCGAAAGACAGAGAGAAAGAGACAGTGACAGACAGAGAGAGAGAGAGAGAACAGAGAACAGAGAATGACTAATTGACCCCTTCTCTACCTAACTGCTCTCTCTCTCTCTCTCTCTCTCTCTCTCTCTCTCCCTCTCTCTCTCTCTCTCTCTCTCTCTCTCTCTGTCTCTCTCGCTCTCTGTCTCTCTCTGTTCCCACCATCAAAGGGAGAAAGGTTTAGTCCCAGAATAATGATGATGAGGGTTCGACCTATGAGCAGGGGATCATTTCAAAGAGAGGCCAAAACATGCTAGTGACAGTAGAGGTTTAGTTAATAAGTATAATAAGTTAATGAGTTGGTATATTCATATAGTCAGTCATGGGGTTGATGTAGATTGACAGAATACTACAGAAAATAACAACATGTCATATTTCAGTTCTGGGTCTGATTCCCAAATGACACTCTATTTTCAATATAGTGCACTACTTTCGACCATGGCTCATAGGGTTCGGGTCAAAAGTAGTGCACTATATAGGGAATAGGGTACAATTTGTGAGAGAAAAAAAAACCTGTGCGTGCATATTAAAAGGCATTAAAATGATGTGTGTCCCAAACAACACCTTATGCCCTATCACCAGAGCCCTATGGACAACATAGGGAACAGGGAGCCATTTAGGACACATCCACTGTCTCAGTACTATTGAAGGAATCCTTGTCCTGGATGAAGCATGGCTCTATATTTGTATGTTGATTTAGATGGCTGCCGTGCCAACACTGTGGCTTTTCATCACCAGGCTCAAAGCGTTATGCTGGAGGCCCGTCCCAAATGGGAAATCTATTTCCTATGGGGCTCTGGTTAAAAGTAGTGCACTATATAGGGAATAGGGTGGCGTTTGAGACCTAGCCATGGTGTATCAGACAGCAGCTAGCGCCCTAGCATGATGTGGTGGAGCTTACAACTGGAGCCAGCGAAGGAAGATAATCACAAGTAAGCCTACGCACACATGGAATCTGTGTCCTGTAGGAAGGGTGTTAAACCTCTCTCTCTCTCTCTCTCTCTCTGTCTCTCTCTGTCTCTCTCTCTCTCTCTCTCTCTCTCTCTCTCTCTCTCTCTCTTTATTTATTTCTCTCTCTCTCTCTCTCTCTCTCTCTCTCTCTCTCTCTCTCTCACTCTCTCTCTCTCTTTATTTATTTCTCTCTCTCTCTCTCTCTGTCTCTCTGTCTCGCTCTCTCTATCCCTCTCTCTCTCTCTCTCACTCTCTCTCTCTCTCTCTCTTTATTTATTTCTCTCTCTCTCTC
>NW_028322100.1:2380000-2437500 GCF_057628025.1 Oncorhynchus mykiss
TGTGTGTGTGTGTCGTTGATCTACACGACATACCCATAATGTAAAAGTGAAAAGAAAATTCTACAAATGTTTACATATTTTAAAAAATTAAATAACTCAAATATAGTCTTCACCCCTCTTGTTACAGCAAGCCTAAATCAGTTCAAGAATACAATTTGGCTTTAAAAAATCACATTATAAGTTGCATGTAAGGGGCCTGAGTCAAATATTGAATTCCAAGCACAGATTAGACCAGGGAGCTTTTCAGAAGCCTCATGAAGAAGGCCAGTGATTGGTAGATGGGTAACAATAACATATCAGATTTTGAATATCTCTTTAAGTATGGTCAAGTTAATAATTATGCTGTGGATGATGTATTTATCCACCCAGACACCACAAAGATACAGTCGATCTTCTGAACTAATAATTATGCTGTGGATGATGTATTTATCCACCCAGTCACCACAAAGATACAGTCGATTTTTTTAATTGAGCTGCAGGACAGGAATGAAACTGTTTAGGGATGATGAGGCCAATGGGGATTTTAAAACAGCTACAGAGTTCAATGGCTGTGATGGGAGAAAACTGAGGATGGATCAACAAGATTGTAGTGATTCCACAAAAATGACCTAAATGACAGAGAGAAAATAATCATTATAATATACAGAATAAAATTATTCCAAAACATGCATTTGTACACAACAAAAATATTACTGAAGTATTACTGAACTAAAGTATCACTGAAGTATCAGTAAAGTATTACTAAAGTATCACTGAAGAAAAAAAAACATGGAGAAAAGAAGACAAATATACAGAATAAAATTATACCAAAACGTGCATCCTGTATGCAACAAAACACTAAGGTGTTACTAAAACACAACACTGCAAAATAATACACTTTCTTGTCCTAAATGCAGATCCAACACAACACATCACTAAGTAACTGCCTCCTGATTTTCAAGCAGGTTGGTGGCTGCATCATGGTATGGGTATGCCTGACATCGGCAAAGACCGGGGAGTTTTTCAGGATAAAAAGAAACGGACTGGAGATAATCACAGGCAAAACCCTAGAGGATAACCTGGTTCAGTCTGCTTTCCACTAGACTAATGGGAGCAGGACAATAACCTAGAACACAAGGCCAACTCCACACTAGGGTTGTTTACGAAGAAGACAGTGAATGATCCTGAGTGGTCAAATTACAGTTTTGACTTAAACCTGCTAAAAACTCTATGGCAAGACTTGAACATTGCTGTATAGCCCTGATCCCCAACACATTGACAGAGCTTGAAGAATTTTGAAAAGAATAATGGGCAAATATTTCACAATAAATGTGTGCAAAGCTCTTGAGACTATGCCAAGAAGACTCACTGCTGTTATCGCTGACAAAGGTGTTTCTAACAGGTATTGACCCATGGGAGGGGGAATAATAAACTTATATTAGTATTTCATTTTTGTATTAATCTTTAAAAAATATATCGATATATTTATTCCACTTTTACATTAGAATGTATTTTGCATAGATCACTGAAAAAATAAATAAATATTAAATACATTTTAACGTCTTATTTTGTAACACAATACAATGTCAATAAATCAAAGGGGGGGGGGTGACTGTTAATGATAGGCACTAATGAAACATTTAAGGAGAACACTTCTCTGTAACATCTTCAACAGCCCGATGCTCTGAACGCATAAACAATGTGACACCGCCTTTTGTTTTGGGGGACAAGGGCTCCGTATCTTGAGAAGAAAAAAAACGCTTTATGTTTTATTCAACAGAGGGATTTTTGAAACTAGACAAGGATGATTTCATATCACAACTTCCATCTTCAAAGGAACATCTTCAACAAAGACATTCACAACGTGAACCTCTGTCTTCCTGTCTATTTGATCTCTACATCCTGACTGATATAACTCACACAGCCAATGGCCTCCACTTGACTCCACAACCAGGAAGTCTCTCCCTCTCCATCTTTCAGAAGTGTGCTCGGAAATCCAGGAGAGAAAAAGATCTTAAGCTACCAGTACAAAAGCCTGTAAGTGAGTATCTCAACTCATTAACTATCTCTCTACTGATCTGCAGCTGTCTAGCTCGTAACTTTGGCTGTACAGTACAATAACAGAATGAGAATGTAAAACTCACTTAATTTCAGTAGTGTTTGTGTGAAGTCTATTAAGCATCAGGAAATGAAACTAAATGAAATTCAAAATGGAAGTGACAGATCTAGAACAGAATCAGAACACTATGACACTGTCCTTTGTGTTGTGGCGCTGAATGTTATACATGGAGCTGTCCACAGTGCTGTGGTGCTGAAGCATAAACATGGAGCTGTCCAGAGTGTTGTGGTGCTGAAACAACAACATGGAGCTGTCCACAGTGTTGTGGTGCTGAAACAAAAACATGGAGCTGTCCACAGTGTTGTGGTGCTGAAACAACATGGAGCTGTCCACAGTGCTGTGGTGCTGAAACAAGAACATGGAGCTGTTCACAGTGTTGTGGTGCTGAAACAACAACATGGAGCTATCCACAGTGTTGTGGTGCTGAAACAACAACATGGAGCTGTCCACAGTGTTGTGGTGCTGAAACAACAAGCCAGACAAACAGTCCAAACACGTTTTATAACACAGAGAGCTCCTTCCTTTTCAAGTCAACCCTGTCTGCGTCATAAAAAATGCACCCTATTCCTTATATAGTGCACTACTTTCGACCAGAGCCCTATATGAATAGGGTGCAATTTGGCATGCAATCCCCTGCCACGATCCACCTCCTGTGCCCCTCATATTTACACAGCCTAATAAACTGGCTAGTCCAGAATGGTTCACACTTTCTTCAGGGAAATCTAAAGCTTTGTTTTGCTGAATTATTGACTCTCTTCACTGCTATCCGCCTGTAGTGGAATATTTTTGCCTAAACAAAGCGGGGATAATAATGCTGAGAGCCTTTGTTTGTTCAGGAGAAATGGATCAGCACAAATAGCCTACTGAGGGATGAGTCTCTCTCCTCCCTTCTCTCTCACTAATATATGGGAGAACTAAAAGCTTGCCCTGGGGGGGCAGGGGGGGATAACACTTCCTGCATGTGGTTTTTCAGACATACTAGGCCACAATCATCTCATCATACCCACCCCCACTCCACACAGGTGGTCTTCTAGGGGGTAATCTGCAAGTCGAAAAATATGTTTTTTTTTTTTAAACAAGACAAATGTATTTGTTCAATGATCAAAATACAACAAGCCTCAGAGACAACACGTTTAATTAACACTTTTCTGTTGAATTGGAAAATAATTCAGTTTCAACTAACTGCCACTTACCATATGTGAGCCATGTGCTTCAGGGGGAGAATCCCAGGCAAATATCAGATGAAGATGAGCCAAAGTAAACAGAAATATTGATGAGTGCTGTAGAAGCTGTGGATGGGGTGGTTTAAATGTAGCATTGTCTGCTGCAAAACAACATCGCACCTTAAGGCCTAGTTCCTTCGCTGTCTGATTCAGTGGAGAATAAACCTAAAGCTACAGCAACAATATTCACATCTTGCTGGTATGTAAACCACAGGTGTCTGCTGCCGTGCCGTGGGGGACAGACTAGAGACAGAAACAATATTCACATCTTGCTGGTATCTAAACCACAGGTGTCTGCTGCCGTGCCGTGGGGGACAGACTAGAGACAGAAACAATATTCACATCTTGCTGGTATCTAAACCACAGGTGTCTGCTGCCGTGCCGTGGGGGACAGACTAGAGACAGAAACAATATTCACATCTTGCTGGTATCTAAACCACAGGTGTCTGCTGCCGTGCCGTGGGGGACAGACTAGAGACAGAAACAATATTCACATCTTGCTGGTATCTAAACCACAGGTGTCTGCTGCCGTGCCGTGGGGGACAGACTAGAGACAGAAACAATATTCACATCTTGCTGGTATCTAAACCACAGGTGTCTGCTGCCGTGCCGTGGGGGACAGACTAGAGACAGAAACAATATTCACATCTTGCTGGTATTTAAACCACAGGTGTCTGCTGCCGTGCCGTGGGGGACAGACTAGAGACAGAAACAATATTCACATCTTGCTGGTATCTAAACCACAGGTGTCTGCTGCCGTGCCGTGGGGGACAGACTAGAGACAGAAACAATATTCACATCTTGCTGGTATTTAAACCACAGGTGTCTGCTGCCGTGCCGTGGGGGACAGACTAGAGACAGAAACAATATTCACATCTTGCTGGTATTTAAACCACAGGTGTCTGCTGCCGTGCCGTGGGGGACAGACTAGAGACAGAAACAATATTCACATCTTGCTGGTATCTAAACCACAGGTGTCTGCTGTCGTGGGGCGAAAGACTAGAGGAGACAGTAACAATATTGTCATCTAGCTTTTGCACACTTTGTCCATTTATTTATGTATGACTCCCTTTTCTCTTTACTCAGCAGTATATATATATAAAGCGGGGATAATAATATATATATATATTCTCCTATCGATTGAATAACAATCTTGCTCTATTAGAATCAATCACACTTTGTATATTCCATTTTCTCTGGGACAATATTACACTCTGAAAGGGTTACATGTGAAGACATTTGGGCCATCTAGTTGTCCAATTATGAAGCCCAGGAGGCCTATAAACCAGGAGGTCTATAAACCTGGGCGATGTCACAAATGGCATCCTTTTCACCTTTATAGTGCACTACTTCTGACTAGCTTCCTATAGGCCCTAGTAAAAAGCAGTATACTATAAAGTGAATAGAGAGGCATTTGAGACACAGCTTTGGTCTTCACATGAGAGAAGCCGCTCCCTGTGCTTGCTTCACTGCTATAGGTCTAAATAGACCAATCAAATCGACATTCTGTTTTCCAGCACCTGTGATAGTGCACTATGGGTACTAGTCCAAAGTAGTGCACTATGGGTACTAGTCCAAAGTAGTGCACTATGGGTACTGGTCCAAAGTAGTGCACTATGGGTACTGGTCCAAAGTAATGCACTATGGGTACTGGTCCAAAGTAGTGCACTATGGGTACTAGTCCAAAGTAGTGCACTATGGGTACTGGTACAAAGTAGTGCACTATGGGTACTAGTCCAAAGTAGTGCACTATGGGTACTGGTCCAAAGTAGTGCACTATGGGTACTGGTCCAAAGTAATGCACTATGGGTACTGGTCCAAAGTAATGCACTATGGGTACTGGTCCAAAGTAATGCACTATGGGTACTGGTCCAAAGTAGTGCACTATGGGTACTGGTCCAAAGTAGTGCACTAAGGGTACTAGTCCAAAGTAGTGCACTATGGGTACTAGTCCAAAGTAATGCACTATGGGTACTGGTCCAAAGTAGTGCACTAAGGGTACTAGTCCAAAGTAGTGCACTATGGGTACTAGTCCAAAGTAGTGCACTAAGGGTACTAGTCCAAAGTAGTGCACTATGGTTACTGGTCCAAAGTAGTGCACTATGGGTACTGGTCCAAAGTAGTGCACTATGGGTACTGGTCCAACGTAGTGCACTTGGGAATGGAATGTCACTTTGTGTCCAGACCAGGACTCCAGGGGGACATGTCCCATTCCATTAGGTCACTGTCTATCAACAAGACCAGTTTACTTTCAGATTCCTGGAAAGGGAAATAAAGAGTTTGGGCCACATTCGGAAACAGACCATTATAGACGAGCGTTGACGTATCTACCCTATTCACTTTCTAAACTGTGACCTACCTATTTATGAAAACATTATTATTATTTTGTTATGATAGCCTCAGAACATGTAATAGGGAATGGAGGAAATAACATGGCCAAAATATAAATATATATATATATGTTTTTCGTGTTCATGAATAGTTCATTATAGAGCTATACATAGAATAGGCTTTTAGGCAGGAAGGCAGCTCTAGTTATTACGCACTGTTGCTGCTGCCTTTGGTTGCATGACATGTAACACACTGCATTCCAACCCAATATTGGTTGTGTCTACAGCTTTGAACTGTAAAGTATGACGTCCCAACCCTATCTCGATTGTGTACACGGTGTGTAGCATGAATAAAGTGATTTTTACAGTAATGCGATCATTCATTTTCATAAGGGTGACCCTAGTGGAAAATTGAACCTAAAACCCTGATTTGTCAAACACCACACTCTACCGACTGAGACTCACAAAAACCTTCTTCTTCTCACTGCAGATAATCCCAGAACAGCACAAATAAGTGAACTTCTCAATCAGGTCGTAGTAGAAAACAAACAGAGGAACTCAAGGCCAATCCACGACCAATTAACCACTACATTGTGAGCAATATAACTGCAGAGCTGAGTAGGGTTGTTTGAAGTCCCAAATGGTACCCTAATCTCTATTTAGTGCACTGCTTTTGGCCATAGAGATGCTCTGGTCAAAAAGTAGTGCACTACATAGGGAATAGGGTGCAATGTGGGATGCAGGCTATGTATCCTAAAGTGTATCCCGACACCCTAGACCCACTTCGATTTGCATAACTTCCCAACAGATTCACAGATGACGCAATCGACAAGAGGAATACCTATGTAAGATTGCTGTGCATCGAATACAGCTCAGCCTTCAACACCATAGTGCCCTCCAAGCTCAACAATAAGCTCGGGTCCTGGGTATAAAAACCGCCCTGTGTGTCTTGGTGCTAGACATCCTGACGAGCCGACTCCAGGTGGTGAAGGATAGCCAACAACACCTCCACTACACTGATCCTCATCAGACTGTTAAACAGTCACCACTAGCTGGTCTCCGCCCAGTATTCTGCTCTGAACATTGTCACCCTGGGACTAAACACCTCCCTCTGCAACTGGATTCTGGATTTCCTGACGGGCCAACCCCAGGTAGTAAGGGTAGGTACATCTGCCACGCTGATCCTCAACACGTGGGCCCCTCAGGGGTGTGTGCTCAGTCCCCTCCTGTACTCTCCGTTTACCCATGACTGCATGGCCAAGCACGACTCCAACACCGTCAATAAGTTTGCCGACTACAAAACAGCGGTAGACCTGATCACCGACAATGATGAGACAGGTCTGAGACCTGGCAGTGTGGTGCCAGGAAAACAACCTCTCCCTCAATGTGATCAAGACAAAGGAGATGATTGTGGACTACAGGAAAAGGAGGACCGACCACGCCCCCATTGTCATCGATGGGGCTGTAGTGGAGCAGGTTGACAGCTTCAAGTTCCTTGGTTTCCACATCATCAACAAACTATTCATGGTCCAAACACACCAATATAGTTGTGAAGTGGGCAAGACAACGCCTATTCCCCCTCAGAAGACTGAAAAGATTTGGCACGGGTCCTCAGAACCTCAAAAGGTTCTACAGCTGCACCATCGAGAGCATCCTGGTTGCATCACCGCCTGGTATGGCAACTGCTCGGCCTCCAACCGCAAGGCACTACAAAGGGTAGTGAGTATGGCCCAGTACAACATTGGGGCCAAGCTTCCTGCCAACCAGGACCTCTATACCAGGCGGTGTCAGAGGAAGGCACTAAAAAGTGCCAAAGACTCCAGCCACCCTAGTCAAAGACTTTTCTCTCTGCTACCGCACGGCAAGTGGTACCGGAGTGCCAAGTCTAGGTCCAAAAGGCTTAACAGCTTCTACCCCCAATTCATAAGACTCACAAACAGCCAATCAAATGGCTACTGGGACTATTTGCATTGTCACCCCCCACACCAATTTTACGCTGCTGCCACTCTGTTAATTATCTATGCATAGTCACCTCTACCTACATGTACATATTACCTCAATTACCTTGACTAACCTCTACATTGACTCTGTACTGGTACCCACTGTATATAGCCTCCACATTGACTCTGTACCGGTACCCCCGGTATATAGCCTCCACATTGACTCTGTACCGGTACCCCCTGTATATAGCCTCCACATTGACTCTGTACCGGTACCCCCGGTATATAGCCTCCACATTGACTCTGTACCGGTACCCCCTGTATATAGCCTCCACATTGACTCTGTACCGGTACCCCCGGTATATAGCCTCCACATTGACTCTGTACCGGTACCCCCTGTATATAGCCTCCACATTGACTCTGTACTGGTACCCCTGTATATAGCCTCCACATTGACTCTGTACCAGTACCCCCTGTATATAGCCTCCACATTGACTCTGTACCGGTGCCCCCTGTATATAGCCTCCACATTGACTCTGTACCGGTACCCCCTGTATATAGCCTCCACATTGACTCTGTACCGTAATACCCTGTATATAGCCTCCACATTGACTCTGTACCGTAATACCCTGTATATAGCCTCCACATTGACTCTGTACTGGTACCCCCTGTATATAGCCTCCACATTGACTCTGTACTGGTACCCCCTGTATATAGCCTCACTACTGTTATTTTATTGTTGCTCTTTAATTATTTGTTATTTCTGTATTTTCTTCTATTTTTTTATTTTTTTTACTTCAGTTTATTTCTATAAAAATACTTTCTTAAAACGTATTTTTCTTAAAACTGATTAAGGGCTTGTGAGTAAGCATTTCACTGTTGGTATTCTGCCCATGTGACAAATATAATTTGATTTGATACCTGTCATCAAAGCAAAGGGTGGATATCTTGAAGAATCTCAAATATAAAATACACACTTTTTTGGTTACTACATGACTCCATATGTGTAATTTCATAGTTTTGATGTCTTCACTATTACTATACAATGTAGAAAATAGTACAAAATAAATAAAAAATAAGAAAAACCCTTGAATGAGTAGGTGTGTCCAAACTTTTGACGGGTACTGTAAATACTGTACTCTAGTCAAGGCTCATTCTATATAACTACTGCTGTACACAACTTGTCTATAGTCACCATCATACAGTATATACAAATATATTCACTCTGACATTGCTAGTTCTGACATTTCTTAATTCCTTTATTTTTTATTGATTGGATTTGTATGTGTTGTTTTGTATTGTTAGCATGCACTGTTGGAGCTATAAACGTGAGCATTTAGCTAGGTATTAATGCACTGTTGGAGCTATAAACGTGAGCATAAGCTAGGTATTAATGCGTTGTTGGAGCTATAAACGTGAGCATTTAGCTAGGTATTAATGCACTGTTGGAGCTATAAACGTGAGCATTTAGCTAGGTATTATTGCACTGTTGGAGCTATAAACGTGAGCATTTAGCTAGGTATTAATGCACTGTTGGAGCTATAAACATGAGCATTTAGCTAGGTATTAATGCACTGTTGGAGCTAAAAACGTGAGCATAAGCTAGGTATTAATGCACTGTTGGAGCTATAAATGTGATCATAAGCTAGGTATTAATGCACTGTTGGAGCTAAAAACGTGAGCATAAGCTAGGTATTAATGCACTGTTGGAGCTATAAATGTGATCATAAGCTAGGTATTAATGCACTGTTGGAGCTATAAACGTGAGCATAAGCTAGGTATTAATGCGTTGTTGGAGCTATAAACGTGAGCATTTAGATAGGTATTAATGCACTGTTGGAGCTATAAACGTGACCATAAGCTAGGTATTAATGCACTGTTGGAGCTAGAAACATGAACATTTAGCTAGGTATTAATGCACTGTTGGAGCTATAAACGTGAGCATAAGCTAGGTATTAATGCACTGTTGGAGCTAGAAACATGAGCATTTAGCTAGGTATTAATGCACTGTTGGAGCTAGAAACATGAGCATTTAGCTAGGTATTAATGCACTGTTGGAGCTATAAATGTGAGCATTTAGCTAGGTATTAATGCACTGTTGGAGCTATAAACGTGAGCATAAGCTAGGTATTAATGCACTGTTGGAGCTAGAAACATGAGCATTTAGCTAGGTATTAATGCACTGTTGGAGCTATAAACGTGAGCATAAGCTAGGTATTAATGCACTGTTGGAGCTAGAAACATGAGCATTTAGCTAGGTATTAATGCACTGTTGGAGCTATAAACGTGAGCATAAGCTAGGTATTAATGCACTATTGGAGCTAGAAACATGAGCATTTAGCTAGGTATTAATGCACTATTGGAGCTAGAAACATGAGCATTTAGCTAGGTATTAATGCACTGTAGGAGCTAGAAACATGAGCATTTAGCTAGGTATTAACGCACTGTTGGAGCTAGAAACATGAGCATTTAGCTAGGTATTAACGCACTGTTGGAGCTAGAAACATGAGCATTTTGTTGCACCTGCGATGATTTCATGTAATAACATCTAATCAGTCCTGGATACAGACAGCTCCTCTATAAATAGAACTATAGTCAGCCTGAGAAGAGACACCCACCTCCCTCCAACACTCAAATGAACCCATATTGCTTATTAAATGCCACACTGTGACTGGCTTCCTGTAAATGTTAGAGGGACGTGATATAGAGCAGGGGTAGAGTCTCAAATGATGTCCTATTCCCTATCTAGTGCACTACATTTGACCAGAGCCCATTGGGCCCTATAGGGAATAAGGTGCTATTTAAGATCATATACTGTGATATGGATATTGAGCATAATAACTCCGCCCCTTCTTCATCAGATGTATTGATGTAGCCGGCTGAAACTAAACTCCAATAGCTACTGTAGCACTGTCACAGTATGTAACTACTACTACTACTACTGTAACTACTGTACCACTGTCACAGTATGTAACGGTAACTACTACTACTACTGTAACTACTGTAGCACTGTCACAGTATGTAACTACTACTACTACTGTAACTACTGTAGCACTGTCACAGTATGTACCTACTACTACTACTGTAACTACAGTAACACTGTCACAGTATGTAACCGTAACTACTACTACTACTACTACTACTGTAACTACTGTAGCACTGTCACAGTATGTAACTACTACTACTACTACTGTAACTACTGTAGCACTGTCACAGTATGTAACTACTACTACTACTACTGTAACTACTGTAACACTGTAACAATATGTAACTACTACTACTACTACTACTGTAACACTGTAACAATATGTAACTACTACTACTACTACTACTGTAACACTGTAACAATATGTAACTACTACTACTTCTACTGTAACTACTGTAACTACAGTAACACTGTAACAATATGTAACTACTACTACTACTACTGTAACTACTGTAACTACAGTAACACTGTAACAGTACGTAACTGTGACTACTACTACTACTACTGTAACGGTACGTAACTGTGACTACTACTACTACTACTACTACTATAACTACTGTAACACTGTAACTACTGTAACTACAGTAACACTGTAACAGCATGTAACTGTGACTACTACTACTACTACTACTACTACTACTATAACTACTGTAACACTGTAATTACTGTAACTACAGTAACACTGTAACAGCATGTAACTGTAACTACTACTACTACTACTACTACTACTATAACTACAGTAACACTGTAACTACTGTAACACTGTAACAGTATGTAACTGTGACTACTTCTACTACTACTGTAACTACTGTAACACTGTAACAGTATGTAACTGTGACTACTACTACTACTACTGTAACTACTGTAACACTGTAACAGTATGTAACTGTGACTACTACTACTGTCACTACTGTAACACTGTAACAGTATGTAACTGTGACTACTACTACTGTCACTACTGTAACACTGTAACAGTATGTAACTGTGACTACTACTACTGTCACTACTGTAACACTGTAACAGTATGTAACTGTGACTACTACTACTACTACAACTGTAACTACTGTAACACTGTAACAGTATGTAACTGTGACTACTTCTACTACTACTGTAACTACAGTAACACTGTAACAGTATGTAACTGTGACTACTACTACTACTACTACTACTGTAACTACAGTAACACTGTAACAGTATGTAACTGTGACTACTACTACTACTGTAACTACTGTAACACTGTAACAGTATGTAACTGTGACTACTACTACTGTCACTACTGTAACAATGTAACAGTATGTAACTGTGACTACTACTACTACTACTGTAACTACTGTAACAGTATGTGACTGTGACTACTACTACTGTAACTACTGTAACAGTATGTAACTGTGACTACTACTACTACTACTACTGTTACTACAGTAACACTGTAACAGTATGTGACTGTGACTACTACTACTACTGTAACTACTGTAACAGTATGTGACTGTGACTACTACTACTGTAACTACTGTAACAGTATGTGACTGTGACTACTACTACTGTAACTACTGTAACAGTATGTAACTGTGACTACTACTACTGTAACTACTGTAACAGTATGTGACTGTGACTACTACTACTGTAACTACTGTAACAGTATGTGACTGTGACTACTACTACTGTAACTACTGTAACAGTATGTAACTGTGACTACTACTACTGTAACTACTGTAACAGTATGTAACTGTGACTACTACTACTGTAACTACTGTAACAGTATGTAACTGTGACTACTACTACTACTACTGTAACTACTGTAGCACTTTCACAGTGTGTGTAGAAAACAGATCAATACTATGCGCTTTACCCAGATATATAGGAGGTCACCTTTGAAAAGCCCTCTGCTGATTCCAGGGGGATAGGAATAGCTTTACGCTGCACATTAACCTGGAAGGGAGGACAGTAGCAGACACCCGTTAGCCTGATGGGACAATAACAGAGCCATTTGGCATTCTTAAAGCCTGTTTAACGTTATATACAGACAGTAAGGCTGCTGCTTCAGGCTTCTACACTGTAGAAGGCTGTGTATGCCAACCCTGATGCACTGATAAAACACATGGGAATGAAGTAAGCGAAGGGTGTAGAAGTGATACCTAGACACCATAAAGGGTTCTTCGGCTTGCTATAACGTGGGTCTTACGCGATGCTTCTGCCATATGGATGGAATCCAGCCCTTGGTACCCATAAAGACTTTAGAAATTAAGAAGTCATCAAATCATTTTCACAGGTGTCATTAAAGTGCAATTCCAACACTTTTCAACCTCATATTCATTATCTTCAGCACCATACCAGTGTCTACATATGTGAAAACGGCACGTTTCAATGATCTGTGGTTAAAAAGAGAAGAAGAAAGGTTAAAAAAAGGGTAGGATTAGGGTAGGATTAACCTTTTCACATGTGAGTTCCGAATATCTCTAACATGCTGACCAGACCGGATACGTCGCGCGCACGAGCGTCGCAAAATAAATGTGGAAATCTATATTATTAAATTATTGCACCCACACTGCTCGCACGCGCCAATGAGCATCTGCGCATCTGCGTTGCCAAGGGCTAAAATAGAAGTCATTCCTATTTCTGACGCAGATCGCCCTGAAAGTCCTGCCTCTCCCATCTCCTCATTGGTTTATAGAAGCAGGTTAAACCCACGTGGGTGATTGAAAGACTAAATGTTTTGCCGGTTGTCGTGGTAAAATTGTAGATGCCAATCACCATATAAGTTCAAAGATGAAAAAGCCCGGAAGGAGGAGAGATGACTAGAAATGATTCGGTTGGCCGTTTTATGTGTGGATTAATTGTCGGAGTAGAAGAGCTTGTACAAGTAAGGTAAAATAACAACTCAATGTTTATATCCCAGGACAGATTAGCTAGCAACAGCAAGTTGGCTAAATAGGACTAATTAGCTAGCAACAGTAAGTTGGCTAAATAGGACTAATTAGCTAGCAACAGCAAGTTAGCTAAATAGGACTAATTAGCTAGCAACAGCAAGTTAGCTAAATAGGACTAATTAGCTAGCAACAGCAAGTTAGCTAAATAGGACTAATTAGCTAGCAACAGCAAGTTAGCTAAATATGACTAATTAGCTAGCAACAGCAAGTTAGCTAAATATGACTAATTAGCTAGCAACAGCAAGTTAGCTAAATAGGACTAATTAGCTAGCAACAGCAAGTTAGCTAAATATGACTAATTAGCTAGCAACAGCAAGTTAGCTAAATATGACTAATTAGCTAGCAACAGCAAGTTAGCTAAATAGGACTAATTAGCTAGCAACAGCAAGTTAGCTAAATAGGACAAATTAGCTAATAAGTGCAAGCTAACTAGCTAAATTGCCATACATGTTTAATGCTTTTCGACCTGTCCCCAAATTAATGTAATCGGTTCAGAGTTTGTTTTGATAGGGGTTTAGTGTAGGGGGAAAAAAATAAATGTATGCATGATAGCGCATGATGGTGCACGCGCGCAGCCGGTTTCGGTTCCATGTAACGGTCGCCCCAGCGATGTGATGTCATAGTGCACTCACTGGTCCAGAATGTTATTGTTATGCAACAGGACATTTAACATGGCTGCCTGCTAATTATCTATAGGCTGTGTTTCAACTTGTACATTTCAAATAATTTTCTAACAAGTTTTATTTTCTAACCGTTTGAATTGAGGTGTGTTCCGCCTCCTCATTAATTCACATAGAAGTAGCATTTCAGTGCTGCGGGCAATTTATGTTTAAGGCTTTACTGAGACTGTCAAACTTCCCTCTTCGAGGAGAGCCCTTGCCCATTTCTTCCGCACATGAAGTATGCAGACATTTGCACAGTCTTGCACGAACTGGCACATTTTCTGGCTGGTGCTCGCATTGCTTTCCTTGTCGATTTAACTTACAAAAATGTACTTTGGACATGTGTGCGTTCCTATCAAAGTAAGCGCCTTACAGTATTTTCTGTATATCGTGTTGTTGTTTCTACTATAGCATGAAGTATGTATGTACAGTGGGGCAAAAAAGTATTTAGTCAGCCACCAATTGTGCAAGTTCTCCCACTTAAAAAGATGAGAGAGGCCTGTATGTACAAACGAAGCATAATGTATTTATAGTTTTAGTCACATGTTTTGAAGTTCTGGTGACAAATAATGTACTTTGATAATAGAAATAAGGCCATGCACATAAAAAAAACATCCTCCCTCATCTTAATTAAACGGCACTGACCACCACTGCATTTGTAAGGACTTTGTTTGTGCAAAATTTTTACTGTGAAAACAAAAACTGTGTGGCTAGCTCAAATGCTAACTGTCGCGGGAATCAAAACTGGACGTTCTAAACAAGCGTTCTAATCACACCGGTTTGAGGGTTACGCTTCAGGGACCACTGTAGAATGATCACACCCATTTGTTGGTATGTGTGAAAAGGTTAAAAAAAATAGAAAAAGTTAGATTTTCAAAAACGTGCAACGGGTTTCTAGGAGGGTATTTGCCAGAGGCAGGGTATTTTCTTGCTCCGCATGTAACCTTGAATCTATTTTTTAAATGTTTTTACTTTTGATGATGTAATCGGGAAGAACTTTGTAACTTCATAATTGTTTCTAAAAAACATAGAAATTTGGCATTTTCACATACACTTCATGGCAAAAAGTATGTGACCCCCCCTTCAAATTAGTGGATTCGGGCTATTTCAGCCACACCTGTTGCTGGCAGGTGTATAAAATCAGGCACACAGCCATGGACAAACATTGGCTGTAGAATGGCCCGTACTGAAGAGCTCAGTGACTTTCATCATGGCACCGACATAGGATGCCAAATTTCCAACAAGTCAGTTCGTCAAATTCCTGCCCTGCTAGAGCTGCCCTGGTCAACTGTGTTGTTATTGTGAAGTGGAAATGTCTAGGAGCAACAACGGCTCAGCCGCGAAGTGGTAGGCCTCACAAGCTCACAGAATGGGATCACAGAGTGATGAAGCGCGTAGGGCATAAAAATTGTCTGTCCTCGGTTACAACACTCACTACTGACTTCCAAACTGCTTCTGGAAGTAACGTCAGCACAATAACTGTTTGTCGGGAGCTTCATGAAATGGACTTCCATGGCCAAGCAGCCATGGCCAAGCACTAAAAGACTATGATCACCATTCGCAATACCAAGCTTCAGCTGGAGTGGTGTAAAGCTCACCAACGTTGGGATACTGGAGCAGTGGAAATGTGTTCTCTGCAGCTTCCCCATCTGGCAGTCCGACAGAAGAATCTGGGTTGGCGGATGCCAGAGAAACGCTACCTGCCTTAATGCATCGTGCCAATTGTACAGTTTGTGGAGGAGGAACCCAATGACATTCTAGACGATAATGGTCCATACAGAAATGGTTTATCGAGATCTGTGTGGAAGAACTTGACTGGCCTGCACAGAGCCCTGATCTCAACCCAGTTGAACACCTTTGGGATGAGTTGGAATGCCGACTGTGAGCCAGGCCTAATCGCCCAACATCAGTGCCCGACGTCACTAATGCTCTTGTGGCTGAATTGAAGCAAGTCCCCGCAGCAATGTTCCAACATCTAGTGGAAAGCCTTCCCAGAAGAGTGGAGGCTGTTAAAGCAGCACAGGGGGGTCCAACTCCATATTAATGTCCATGATTTTGGAAGGAGATGTTAAACAGCAGGTGTCCACATACTGTTGGGCATGTAGTGTATATAGACACTGGTATTACGCTGGAGATAATTATGTAGTGGAATTATTATACTTGAAGTTGGCCAAATGGCAAAAAAAAGGACATTGTCCTCTTCAAAGGATCATATTTGTATTACATATTCTATGAAAGACAGTTCAATATGTGGAGATCAATGACTGCCAATTATAAAATGCTAAATAACACCCTGCTATGGAACTGGATAAAGGATGACATCTGAATGTCATTTCCACTAGTTCTTTAACATGAACACGTTTCCCCTGCGGTAGGAATCAACCGTATATCGATCCCACATAACGACTGAAGTTGAATGAATTATAATCAACCGTATATCGATCCCACATAACGACTGAAGTTGAATGAATTATAATCAACCGTATATCGATCCCACATAACGACTGAAGTTGAATGAAATATAATCAGCCGTATATCGATCCCAAATAACTTCTGAAGTTGAATGAAATATAATCAACCGTATATCGATCCCACATAACGACTGAAGTTGAATGAATTATAATCAACCGTATATCGATCCCACATAACGACTGAAGTTGAATGAAATATAATCAGCCGTATATCGATCCCACATAACGACTGAAGTTGAATGCAATATAATCAACCGTATATCGATCCCAAATAACTTCTGAAGTTGAATGAAATATAATCAACCGTATATCGATCCCACATAACGACTGAAGTTGAGTAAAATAACATCCACAGCTAACGGGAACCATTTTTATTTTACTTAACCGAGATATTAATTTGACAAATCTTTCTCAAAATGATCTTCCACTTATTAACAATTAACAAATATTTTTCATTGTCGTGAAAGATTGCTAGATTGTTCCGAGGGTTTGGTCAAAAGCATTCTGGGATATATTTTATATTTAAAACATTTCATTTATCCTTTATTTAACTAGACAAGTCAGTTAAGAACAAATTCGTATTTACAATGACGGCCTACAGGGGAACAGTGGGTTTAACTCCCTTATTCAGGGGAAAAACACCAGATTTTTACCCTTGTCAGCTCAGAGATTCAATCCAGCAACCTTTCGGTTACTGGCCCAACGCTCTAACCACTAGGCTACCCGCTGGTTACTGGCCCAACTCTCTAACCACTAGGCTACCTGCTGGTTACTGGCCCAACACTCTAACCACTAGGCTACCCGCTGGTTACTGGCCCAACTCTCTAACCACTAGGCTACCTGCTGGTTACTGGCCCAACACTCTAACTACTAGGCTACCTGCTGGTTACTGGCCCAACACTCTAACTACTAGGCTACCTGCTGGTTACTGGCCCAACACTCTAACCACTAGGCTACCCGCTGGTTACTGGCCCAACTCTCTAACCACTAGGTTACCTGCTGGTTACTGGCCCAACTCTCTAACCACTAGGCTACCTGCTGGTTACTGACCCAACACTCTAACCACTAGGCTACCTGCCGCCCCAAAATATGAAAAACTGGTCCATTTCTTCTCCATGACCTTGAATGTGCAATGGAAGGAATACACACAGAATAAAGACAAAAGGTTTTCTGAAGTTTTCTGGAAGATGAATGAAATGTGATGTTGCTGCTCCAGCCCTGAATCTCCCCAGAGCCAAGTTAGCTAAGGAAGATTAGTGAAGTTTCTTTCCATTCAAGTCTTTTTTAAGGTTTTATTCACTTTATCTTGTGTTGTTGCTTCTAAGAACGCTCTGCTAGATATCGAACTGTTTGAACTGAGGAGGCCTACTCGTTAGGGGTATATAGAATATACAGAGTAGGACAGTTGGCTGACTCACATAACAGATCACTTCACGTCATATTTCATTTAATTTACATTTCATATTCATCAACACAAGATCCATCCATCAACACCTGAATCAAAAACGGCATCTCTTCATAATCATCATCACCCTCACCACCATCATAATCCTCCTCATCATCATCCTCACCACATCATAATTTTATTGTATAATTTTATTAAACCTTTATTTAACTAGGCAAGACAATTAACCATTCTCCTGCAATTTCTGCCCCCCCCTCCCCCCTCAAAATCTGTCTGTTTGAGCTAAAAGATATCTGTTGTTTTGCATTTGGGCTGTACCTCAATCTATCACATCCACCAATATCGCAATTCCGCATCTGCGGTGAAAGGTGGCAGAGACAGAGCGGTGTTCATCAGACCATGGAAAGATGAGACCATGGTGTTCTTCTGTTTTACAACTCACGGGACTCATCTGATGTCGGTACGACCTCTTCTGTTTTACGACTCACGGGACTCAGTCGATGTTGGTACGACCTCTTCTGTTTTACGACTCACATCTGATGTCGGTACGACCTCTTCTGTTTTACGACTCACGGGACTCGTCTGATGTCGGTACGACCTCTTCTGTTTTACGACTCACGGGACTCATCTGATGTCGGTACAACCTCTTCTGTTTTACGACTCACGGGACTCGTCTGATGTCGGTACGACCTCTTCTGTTTTATGACTCACGGGACCTGTCTGATGTCGGTACGACCTCTTCTGTTTTACGACTCACGGGACTCGTCTGATGCCGGTACGACCTCTTCTGTTTTACGACTCACATCTGATGTCGGTACGACCTCTTCTGTTTTACGACTCATGGGACTTATCTGATGTCGGTACGACCTCTTCTGTTTTACGACTCACATCTGATGTCGGTACGACCTCTTCTGTTTTACGACTCACGGGACTCATCTGATGTCGGTACGACCTCTTCTGTTTTACGACTCACATCTGATGTCGGTACGACCTCTTCTGTTTTACGACTCACATCTGATGTCGGTACGACCTCTTCTGTTTTACGTCTCACGGGACTCATCTGATGTCGGTACGACCTCTTCTGTTTTACGACTCACGGGACTCGTCTGATGTCGGTACGACCTTTTCTGTTTTACGACTCACGGGACTCATCTGATGTCGGTACGACCTCTTCTGTTTTACGACTAACATCTGATGTCGGTACGACCTCTTCTGTTTTACGACTCACATCTGATGTCGGTACGACCTCTTCTGTTTTACGACTCATGGGACTCATCTGATGTCGGTACGACCTCTTCTGTTTTACGACTCACATCTGATGTCGGTACGACCTCTTCTGTTTTACGACTCACGGGACTCATCTGATGTCGGTACGACCTCTTCTGTTTTACGACTCACATCTGATGTCGGTACGACCTCTTCTGTTTTACGACTCACGGGACTCATCTGATGTCGGTACGACCTCTTCTGTTTTACGACTCACATCTGATGTCGGTACGACCTCTTCTGTTTTACGACTCACATCTGATGTCGGTACGACCTCTTCTGTTTTACGACTCACGGGACTCATCTGATGTCGGTACGACCTCTTCTGTTTTACGACTCACGGGACTCGTCTGATGTCGGTACGACCTTTTCTGTTTTACGACTCACGGGACTCATCTGATGTCGGTACGACCTCTTCTGTTTTACGACTAACATCTGATGTCGGTACGACCTCTTCTGTTTTACGACTAACATCTGATGTCGGTACGACCTCTTCTGTTTTACGACTCACATCTGATGTCGGTACGACCTCTTCTGTTTTACGACTCACATCTGATGTCGGTACGACCTCTTCTGTTTTACGACTCATGGGACTCATCTGATGTCGGTACGACCTCTTCTGTTTTACGACTCACATCTGATGTCGGTACGACCTCTTCTGTTTTACGACTCACGGGACTCATCTGATGTCGGTACGACCTCTTCTGTTTTACGACTCACATCTGATGTCGGTACGACCTCTTCTGTTTTACGACTCACGGGACTCATCTGATGTCGGTACGACCTCTTCTGTTTTACGACTCACATCTGATGTCGGTACGACCTCTTCTGTTTTACGACTCACATCTGATGTCGGTACGACCTCTTCTGTTTTACGACTCACGGGACTCATCTGATGTCGGTACGACCTCTTCTGTTTTACGACTCACGGGACTCGTCTGATGTCGGTACGACCTTTTCTGTTTTACGACTCACGGGACTCATCTGATGTCGGTACGACCTCTTCTGTTTTACGACTAACATCTGATGTCGGTACGACCTCTTCTGTTTTACGACTAACATCTGATGTCGGTACGACCTCTTCTGTTTTACGACTCACATCTGATGTCGGTACGACCTCTTCTGTTTTACGACTCACGGGACTCATCTGATGTCGGTACGACCTCTTCTGTTTTACGACTCACATCTGATGTCGGTACGACCTTCTTCTGTTTTACGACTCAGGGGACCAGTCTGATGTTGGTACGACCTCTTCTGAAAACGTCTGTCTGTAGAGTCCGAAAAGTTTGGCCCACACTAATAATATAGAGGTCTCTGGCGAATACCGTACTGTGCCTGTCGGTTGTTCTGCTCCAGGATGTCCACAAGCCTCACAAGATTTGTCTGAAGGTCCCCAGGTCCCCGGAACAAGTTTTTTTTAATCAATGGAAGTATATATGGAGAGAGTTTAGTGCTTAAAATAGGGAGTTAAATAAATGTAAAAAAATATATATGTAGTTTCTTGGTCTTTATTATATTTCTCAGATATAGGACAGACACTTCAGAACAAACTTCCTTGGGATTTTTGGGGGGGACTATCTGTTATTCAATGTATTTCTATGGGCTAATATCAGTAAGGACTATCTGTTATTCAATGTGTTTCTATAGGCTAATAGCAGTAAGGAATATCTGTTATTCAATGTGTTTCTATTGGCTAATATCAGTAAGGACTATCTGTTATTCAATGTGTTTCTATTGGCTAATATCAGTAAGGACTATCTGTTATTCAATGTGTTTCTATTGGCTAATAGCAGTAGGGCCAAACATAATTTTTCATCTGAGAGATTGTTATTATTATTATTATTTTTTTTACATGCGTTTAACCCTTTATTTTTGTCACTAAACAGTCTCCATATATACAGTCCTTCCATTCATTTTTTTCGGAGGGGACCTTCAGATGAGTCTTGTGAGGTCTGTGGGCGTCCTATAGCCAGACAGTTCCTGAGAGTCTCACCTTTACACAGAGGCGTCATATTAATGAGTAGCCCAAACTGTTTGGACGCTACAGACAGAAGATAACAGATCCGTTGTTACCGACTTCAGACAAATCCAATGACGCCTGTGGGGTGGAGTGGGGGGGGGGGTCGTAGAGCAAAACGGAGAACACCATCGTGTTCGTGAGTGTCTTATCTTTCCATAGAGGGGTCTCTAGCATAAACTGACATATTTATGTATTATGCTAATTATATGTTCACGGGGGCGCGGACATCGACCTTAAGGGGTTTAACATGCCACTACACACGCTGAGTCTCTCAAAGGGAGACTGCATGATGCTACCTGCTCCATTATTACAGTAGGACACCCATTGTGAACATTTCATTTGAAAGTTAAACACTTTCCACAATGCAGCGCAACACAGCAGGAACCATCTTGTTTCTGTGTTCATCCATAAAACACAACAGAGCCTGGGGGGGGGGGGGGGGGGGGGGTAGGTGGAGGAGAGGGGAGAAGAGAGGATAAGAGTAGAGGAGAGGGAGAAATGTGAGGTGAGCGGGGAGCGGGAGGAGAGAGGAGAAGAGGGGAGGAGAGGGGAGGAAAGAGGGTTTAGATGATGTGGGGGGTAGAGAATGAGAGGGTAGAGAGGAGAGGTGGAGGAGAGGAGAGGGGAGGAGTGGAGAGAAGGGGAGGGTCGAGAGGAGAGGTGGAGGAGAGGAGAGGGGAGGAAAGAGGGTTTAGATGATGTGGGGGGTAGAGAATGAGAGGGTAGAGAGGAGAGGTGGAGGAGAGGAGAGGGGAGGAAAGGAGGAGAGGGGTGGAGAGATGGGAAGAGAGGGGAAGAGAGGAGGAGATGAGAGGTGAGATCAATCAAAAACAAACCACCTTTAGCACCAAATGAAAAACAAGTTGTGTCTGTGTCTACAGTATACTGTAAAGGGGCTGAGGAGGAGAGCTGAGGAGGAGGAGGAGGAGGGCTGAGGAGGAGGGCTGAGGAGGAGGAGGGCTGAGGAAGAGGAGGAGAAGGAGGAGGAGGAGGAAGAGGAGGGCTGAGGAAGAGGAGGAGGGCTGAGAAAGAGGAGGAGGGCTGAGGAAGAGGAGGAGGGCTGAGGATGAGGAGGAGGCCTGAGGAAGAGTAGGAGGAGGGCTGAGGAGGAGGAGGAGGGCTGAGGAAGAGGAGGAGGGCTGAGGAGGAACCTACTGGAAAAACAGAGGAGGGCCACCTTCACCATCATAATGAAAATAAAGCCCTCGCATCCATCCAAATAGACTGTATGGACTATATGTATATGGTATCATGTCTATAGTAGACTGTATGGACTATATGTATATGGCCTCATGTCTATAGTAGACTGTATGGACTATATGTATATGGTATCATGTCTATAGTAGACTGTATGGACTATATGTATATGGCCTCATGTCTATAGTAGACTGTATGGACTATATGTATATGGTATCATGTCTATAGTAGACTGTATGGACTATATGTATATGGTATCATGTCTATAGTAGACTGTATGGACTATATGTATATGGTATCATGTCTATAGTAGACTGTATGGTCTATATGTATATGGCCTCATGTCTATAGTAGATTGTATGGACTATATGTATATGGTATCATGTCTATAGTAGACTGTATGGACTATATGTATATGGTATCATGTCTATAGTAGACTGTATGGACTATATGTATATGGTATCATGTCTATAGTAGACTGTATGGTCTATATGTATATGGTATCATGTCTATAGTAGACTGTATGGACTATATGTATATGGTATCATGTCTATAGTAGACTGTATGGACTGGACTATATGTATATGGCCTCATGTCTATAGTAGACTGTATAAGGGCTGAGGAGGACCCCACCGGATATAAAGGTACCGAAACACAACAACAGAATTACCTGTTTTCATAACATACTACAGCTTCATATAAAGCTTTCATAACATACTATAGCTTCACGTGATGCATTCATAACATACTATAGCTTCATATGATGCATTCATAACATACTATAGCTTCACGTGATGCTTTCATAACATACTATAGCTTCATATAAAGCTTTCATAACATACTATAGCTTCACGTGATGCATTCATAACATACTATAGCTTCATATGATGCATTCATAACATACTATAGCTTCACGTGATGCTTTCATAACATACTATAGCTTCATATGATGCATTCATAACATACTATAGCTTCACGTGATGCATTCATAACATACTATAGCTTCATATGATGCATTCATAACATACTATAGCTTCACGTGATGCATTCATAACATACTATAGCTCCCTATATAGTGCACTACCTTGAACCAGAGCCCTATGGCACCCTATATATATAGTGCACTACTTTTGACTGATACCAATAGGGCTTTAGCCAAAGGTAGCATACTATATATCCGTATTTCGGATGGGACGTTAAACGGGTGTCCTGACCCTCTGTGGTCACTAAAGATCCCATGGGACTTATCGTAAGAGTAGGGGTGTTAAACCCCGGTGTCCTGGCTAAATCCCCAATCTGGCCCTCATACCATCACGGTCACCTAATCATCCCCATCTTACAATTGTCTCATTCACCCCCCCCCCCCCCCCCCCCCCCAGGTCGTTGCTGTAAATGAGAACCTGTTCTCAGTCAACTGACCTGGTAAAATAAGGGTTAAATCAAAGGACGATACAGAGAACATGTTGCCATGTGAGATGCAGTCAGGGACCAACCAAAGGCTGTTTCTCCCTTTCTCTCCCGTCGGTCTGACAACGCATCTTTAACTCAACAGGAGTGAAGCTGATGGTAACTAAGGAACAAGGACCGCAGCAGTTTGATAAGGTTGAGTAGGACTGTGACCCCAAAATGGCACCCTAGTCCCTATAATAGTGCACTACTTTTGACCGGGGTCCATAGGGCTCTGTTTCTAAGCAGTGCGGTATGTAGGGTATAGAGTAGCATTGGGGATGCAGATCAGGACTTCACCTTGTCAGCAGTCTGCTGAGAGACATGGTCTCATTAAAGAGGAAGATCCCTCCCATAAGCCTGTGATCCACAGCGAGGTGCTAGCCACAGAACAGACAAGTATTCAATCATCCAGACAAGTAATTGATTGTATAATTACAACACAACACTGCACTACATGCCCACCCGTCTGTCTGACAGTCAACACTGTCCAAGGGATTTCAGTTTTCAGCTCTCAGCCTGGAGGCTTTTAGAAACTGAAGGCTAGCACAGCTGAAAAATGCAATGGGTGGGTGAAAGTGATGGATGGACTGTCATGGGCTGGCTGGAGAAATGCACTTTTAGTGACTTAAAAACAACATCCTGTCAAGTATCTTAGAAGGACAAGTCCCTGTAGTGCAGTTGTTTTTTCATGATGCTACTGTTAGGAAAGCGTTTAGGAAGAACTCAAATTTGCACAGCTGCAAGTTTCTTCATTTAAATTTTAACAGAATGCATACTGCATATGACCCACTGTATAGAGGATACATACTGTATGACCCACTGTATAGAGGATACATACTGTATGACCCACTGTATAGAGGATACATACTGTATATGACCCACTGTATAGAGGATACATACTGTATGACCCACTGTATAGAGGATACATACTGTATGACCCACTGTATAGAGGATACATACTGTATATGACCCACTGTATAGAGGATACATACTGTATATGACCCACTGTATAGAGGATACATACTGTATGACCCACTGTATAGAGGATACATACTGTATATGACCCACTGTATAGAGGATACATACTGTATATGACCCACTGTATAGAGGATACATACTATACATGACCCACTGTATAGAGGATACATACTGTATGACCCACTGTATAGAGGATACATACTGTATGACCCACTGTATAGAGGATACATACTGTATGACCCACTGTATAGAGGATACATACTGTATATGACCCACTGTATAGAGGATACATACTATACATGACCCACTGTATAGAGGATACATACTGTACATGACCCACTGTATAGAGGATACATACTGTATGACCCACTGTATAGAGGATACATACTGTATATGACCCACTGTATAGAGGATACATACTGTATATGACCCACTGTATAGAGGATACATACTGTACATGACCCACTGTATAGAGGATACATACTGTATATGACCCACTGTATAGAGGATACATACTGTATATGACCCACTGTATAGAGGATACATACTGTACATGACCCACTGTATAGAGGATACATACTGTATATGACCCACTGTATAGAGGATACATACTGTATGACCCACTGTATAGAGGATACATACTGTATAGAGGATACATACTGTATATGACCCACTGTATAGAGGATACATACTGTATATGACCCACTGTATAGAGGATACATACTGTATATGACCCACTGTATAGAGGATACATACTGTACATGACCCACTGTATAGAGGATACATACTGTATATGACCCACTGTATAGAGGATACATACTGTATATGACCCACTGTATAGAGGATACATACTGTATATGACCCACTGTATAGAGGATACATACTGTACATGACCCACTGTATAGAGGATACATACTGTATATGACCCACTGTATAGAGGATACATACTATACATGACCCACTGTATAGAGGATACATACTGTACATGACCCACTGTATAGAGGATACATACTGTATAGAGGATACATACTGTACATGACCCACTGTTCACCTGACTTAGAATTCCTCACAATCAAATGTCGACCGCATTATTATATCATTATCTACCAAGAGAATTCTCTTCGATTATAATCACAGCCGCAAAAATTCCCCCCCAAGCAGACACATCGATGGCCCTGAACAAACTTTATTTGACTCTATGTAAACTGGAAACCACATATTCTGAGGCTGCATTCATTCTAACTCGATTGTGCTACCAGGGATGGTAAAACCTTGGATCATTGTTATTCTAACTTCTGCGGCGCATATAAGGCCCTACCCCGCCCTCCTTTCGGAAAAGCTGACCACGACTCCATTTTGTTGCTCCCTGCCTATAGACAGAAACTAAAACAGGAAGCTCCTGCGCTCAGCTCTGTTCAACGCTGGTCCGACCAATCTGATTCCACGCTTCAAGATTGCTTCGATCATGTGGACTGGGATATGTTTCGTATTGCGTCAGACAACAACATTGACGAATACGCTGATTCGGTGTGCGAGTTCATTAGAACGTGCGTTGAAGATGTCGTTCCCATAGCAACGATTAAAACATTCCCAAACCAGAAACCGTGGATTGATGGCAGCATTCGCGTGAAACTGAAAGCGCGAACCATTGCTTTTAATCAGGGCAAGGTGACCGGAAACATGACCGAATACAAACAGTGTAGCTATTCCCTCCGCACGGCAATCAAACAAGCTAAGCGTCAGTATAGAGACAAAGTAGAGTCGCAATTCAACTGCTCAGACACAAGAGGTATGTGGTAGGGTCTACAGTTAATCACGGATTACAAAAAGAAAACCAGCCCCGTCGAGGACCAGGATGTCTTGCTCCCAGACAGACTAAACAACTTCTTTGCTCGCTTTGAGGACAATACAATGCCACTAACACGGTCCGCTACCAAAACCTGCGGACTCTCCTTCACTGCAGCCGACGTGAGTAAAACATTTAAACGTGTTAACCCCCGCAAGGCTGCAGGCCCAGACGGCATCCCCAGCCGCGTCCTAAGAGCATGCGCAGACCAGCTGGCTGGTGTGTTAACGAACATATTCAATCAATCCTTATCCCAGTCTGCTGTTCCCGAATGCTTCAAGAGGGCCACCATTGGCTAAACGACTAACGCCCCGTAGCACTCACTTCCGTCATCATGAAGTGCTTTGAGAGACTAGTCAAGGACCATATCACCTCCACCCTACCTGACACCCTAGATCCACTCCAATATGCTTACCGCCACAATAGGTCCATAGACGACACAATCGCAACCACACTGCACACTGCCCTAACCCATCTGGAAGAGAGGAATACCTAAGTGAGAATGCTGTTCATCGACTACAGCTCAGCATTTAACACCATAGTACCCTCCAAACTCGTCATCAAGCTGGGTCTCGACCCCGTCCTGTGCAACTGGGTCCTGGACTTCCTGACGGGCCGCCCACAGGTGGTGATTGTAGGAAACAACATCTCCACCCCACTGATCCTCAACACTGGGGCCCCACAAGGGTGCGTTCTGAGCCCTCTCCTGTACTCCCTGTTCATCCACGACTGCAACTCAATCGTCAAGTTTGCAGACGACACTGCAGTGGTAGACTTGATTACCAACAGCGTCGAGACGGCCTACAGGGAGGAGGTGAGGGTCCTCGGAGTGTGGTTTCAGGAAAATAACCTCACACTCAAAGTCACCAAAACAAAGGAGATGAACGTGGACTTCAGGAAACAGCAGAGGGAGCACCCCCCTATCCACATCGACGGGACAGTAGTGGAGAGGGTAGTAAATTAAGTTCCTCGGCGTACACATCACGGACAAACTGAATTGGTCCACCCACACAGACAGCGTGGTGAAGAAGGCGCAGAAGCCTTCTCAGGAGGCAGGAGAAATTTTGCTTGTCACCAAAAGCACTCACAAACTTTTACAGACACACAATCGAGAGCATCCTGTCGGGCTGTATCACCGCCTGGTAGGGCAACTGCTCTGCCCACAACCGTAAGGCTCTCCAGAGGGTAGTGAGGTCTGCACAACGTATCACCGGGGGCAAACTACCTGCCCTCCAGGACACCTACACCACCCGATGTCACAGGAAGGCCATAAAGATCATCAAGGACAACAACCACCCGAGCCACTGCTTGTTCACCCCGCTATCATCCAGAAGGCGAGGTCAGTACAGGTGCATCAAAGCTGGGACCGAGAGACTGAAAAACAGCTTCTATCTCAAGGCCATCAGACTGTTAAACAGCCATCACTAACACAGAGAGACTGAAAAACAGCTTCTATCTCAAGGCCATCAGACTGTTAAACAGCCACCACTAACATTGAGTGGCAGCTGCCAACATACTGACTCAACTCCAGCCACTTTAATAATGGAAAATGTATGTAAAAAATGTATCACTAGCCACTTTATGTTTACATACCCTACATTATTAATCTCATATGTATATACTGTACTCGATACCATCTACTGCATCTTGCCTATGCCGCTCTGTACCATCACTCATTCATGTATCTTTATGTACATATTCTTTATCCCTTTACACTTGTGTGTATAAGGTAGCTGTTGTGAAATTGATAGGTTAGATGACTCGTTGGTGATTACTGCATTGTCGGAACTAGAAGCATAGGCATTTCGCTACACTCACATTAACATCTGCTAACCATGAGTATGTGACAAATAACATTTGATTTGATTTGATTTGTAAAGAGGATACATAGTGTATATGTCCCACTGTAAAGCGTTTTATGTATGTAAAGCTGGAGATAAAATATGAATTTGATTATCCTCAAGATGTCCCTGAGGTCCTAATTAAATACACAGGACCCAATATACAGGACCCAATATACAAGACTCAATACACAGGACCCAATATACAGGACCCAATATACAAGACCCAATATACAGGACCAGGACCCAATATACAGAACCCAATATACAGAACCCAATATACAGGACCAGGACCCAAAATACAGAACCCAATGTACAGGACCCAATATACAGGACCCAATACACAGGACTCAATATACAAGACCCAATATACAGGACCCAATATACAATACCCAATATACAGGACCCAATATACAGGACCCAATGTACAGGACCCAATATACAGAACCCAATATACAGGACCAGGACCCAAAATACAGAACCCAATGTACAGGACCCAATATACAGGACCCAATACACAGGACTCAATATACAAGACCCAATATACAGGACCCAATATACAATACCCAATATACAGGACCCAATATACAGGACCCAATGTACAGGACCCAATATACAAGACCCAATATACAGGACCCAATATACAGGACCAGGACCAATACACAAGACCCAATATACAGGACCAGGACCAATACACAGGACCCAAAATACAGGACCCAATACACAGGACCCAATATACAGGACCAGAACCCAATACACAGGACCAGGACCCAATATACAGAACCCAATATACAGAACTCAATATACAGAACCCAATATACAGAACTCAATATACAGAACTCAATATACAGAACTCAACATACAGAACCCAATATACAGAACTCAATATACAGAACTCAATACACAGGACCCAATATACAGAACCCAATATACAGAACTCAATATACAGAACTCAATATACAGAACTCAATATACAGAACTCAATATACAAGACCCAATATACAGGACCCAATATACAAGACCCAATATACAGGACCAGGACCCAATATACAGAACCCAATATACAGAACTCAATATACAAGACCCAATATACAGGACCCAATATACAAGACCCAATATACAGGACCAGGACCCAATATACAGAACCCAATATACAGAACCCAATATACAGAACTCAATATACAAGACCCAATATACAAGACCCAATATACAGGACCCAATATACAAGACCCAATATACAGGACCAGGACCCAATATACAGAACCCAATATACAGGACCCAATATACAGGACCCAATATACAGGACCAGGACCAATATACAGGACCCAATATACAGGACCAAATATACAGGACCAAATATACAGAACCCAATATACAGGACCCAATATACAGGACCCAATGTACAGGACCCAATACACAGGACCCAATATACAGGACCAATATACAGGACCCAATATACAGGACCCAATATACAGGACCCAATATACAGGACCCAATATACAGGACCCAATACACAGGACCCAATATACAGGACCCAATATACAGGACCAATATGCAGGACCAATATACAGGACCCAATATACAGGACCAGGACCCAATATAGAGGACCAGGACCAATATACAGGACCCAATATACAGGACCCAATATACAGAACCCAATATACAGGACCCAATATACAGGACCCAATATACAGGACCCAATACACAGGACCCAATATACAGGACCAATATACAGGACCCAATATACAGGACCAATACACAGGACCCAATACACAGGACCCAATATACAGGACCAATATACAGGACCCAATATACAGGACCAGGACCCAATATACAGGACCCAATATACAGGACCAGGAACCAATATACAGAACCCAATATACAGAACCCATTATACAAGACCCAATATACAGGACCAGGACCAATATACAGAACCCAATATACAGAACCCAATATACAGGACCAGGACCAATACAAAGGACCCAATATACAGGACCCAATAAACAGGACCCAATAAACAGGTGTCACGGGATACTAGGAGTGGTGGGTTGGAATCAGGCGCAGAGAGCAGGGTTCAGTATATCGTGATTTATTCTCCGGCCAAAAAACGGTCACGCCAACACCAGCCCAATACACAGGACCCAATATACAGGACCCAAAATACAGGACCCAATACACAGGACCCAATATAATGAACCCAATACACAGAACCAGGACCCAATATAATGGACCCAATACACAGGACCCAATACACAGGACCCAATAAACAGGACCCAATATACAGGACCCAATACACAGGACCCAATATACAGGACCCAATACACAGCACCCAATACACAGGACCCAATATAATGAACCCAATATGAAAACGAGCCATCACACCCCATCATATCGCATGCTTCCCAAATGGCACCATATACCCTATGCGGTGCACTTATTTTGACCAGGGAACTAGGTCTACACTGGTCTAAAAAATGTGGGCACAATAATGTGGGCACAATTACAATCCATTATCACATAGACATCTCCATTATCACATAGAGACATCTCCATTATCACATTGGATCATCTCCATTATCACATAGAGACATCTCCATTATAACATAGAGACATCTCCAGTATCACATTGGATCAACTCCATTATCACATAGAGACATCTCCATTATCACATAGAGACATCTCCAGTATCACATTGAGACATCTCCATTATCACATAGAGACATCTCCATTATCACATTGGATCATCTCCATTATCACATAGAGACATCTCCATTATCACATAGAGACATCTCCAGTATCACATTGGATCAACTCCATTATCACATAGAGACATCTCCATTATCACATAGAGACATCTCCAGTATCACATTGAGACATCTCCATTATCACATAGAGACATCTCCATTATCACATTGGATCTGGAGCTGCCATAATCTACATTCACGTCTTCAGCGCTCGGGGAACAGTGGGTTAACGGCATTGCTCAGGGGAACAGTGGGTTAACTGCCTTGTTCAGGGGAACAGTGGGTTAACTGCCTTGCTCAGGGGAACAGTGGGTTAACTGCCTTGTTCAGGGGAACAGTGGATTAACTGCCTTGCTCAGGGGAACAGTGGGTTAACTGCCTTGCTCAGGGGAACAGTGGGTTAACGGCCTTGCTCAGGGGAACAGTGGGTTTTTTATTTATTTATTTATTTATCCGTTATTTTACCAGGTAAGTTGACTGAGAACACGTTCTCATTTGCAGCAACGACCTGGGGAATAGTTACAGGGGAGAGGAGGGGGATGAATGAGCCAATTGTAAACTGGGGGATTATTAGGTGACCGTGATGGTTTGAGGGTCAGATTGGGAATTTAGCCAGGACACCGGGGTTAACACCCCTACTCTTACGATAAGTGCCATGGGATCTTTAATGATCTCAGAGAGTCAGGACACCCGTTTAAAGTCCCATCCGAGAGACGGCACCCTACACAGGGCAGTGTCCCCAATCACTGCCCTGGGGCATTGGGATATTTTTTAGACCAGTGGAAAGAGTGCCTCCTACTGGCCCTCCAACACCACTTCCAGCAGCATCTGGTCTCCCATTCAAGGACTGACCAGGACCAACCCTGCTTAGCTTCAGAAGCAAGCCAGCAGTGGTACGAAGGGTGAACTGCCTTGCTCAGGGGAACAGTGGGTTAACGGCCTTGCTCAGGGGAACAGTGGGTTAACTGCCTTGCTCAGGGGAACAGTGGGTTAACTGCCTTGTTCAGGGGAACAGTGGGTTAACTGCCTTGTTCAGGGGAACAGTGGGTTAACGGCATTGCTCAGGGGAACAGTGGGTTACTGCCTTGCTCAGGGGAACAGTGGGTTAACTGCCTTGCTCAGGGGAACAGTGGGTTAACTGCCTTGTTCAGGGGAACAGTGGGTTAACTGCCTTGCTCAGGGGAACAGTGGGTTAACTGCCTTGTTCAGGGGAACAGTGGGTTAACTACCTTGCTCAGGGGAACAGTGGGTTAACTACCTTGCACAGGGGAACAGTGGGTTACTGCCTTGTTCAGGGGAACAGTGGGTTAACGGCCTTGCTCAGGGGATCAGTGGGTTAACGGCCTTGCTCAGGGGAACAGTGGGTTAACTGCCTTGTTCAGGGGAACAGTGGGTTAACGGCCTTGCTCAGGGGAACAGTGGGTTAACGGCCTTGCTCAGGGGAACAGTGGGTTAACGGCCTTGCTCAGGGAAACCGTGGGTTAACAGCCTTGCTCAGGGGAACAGTGGGTTAACTACCTTGCTCAAGGGAACAGTGGGTTAACGGCCTTGCTCAGGGGAAAAGTGGGTTAACTGCCTTGCTCAGGGGAACAGTGGGTTAACGGCCTTGCTCAGGGGAACAGTGGGTTAACTGCCTTGCTCAGGGGAACAGTGGGTTAACTACCTTGCTCAGGGGAACAGTGGGTTAACTACCTTGCTCAGGGGAACAGTGGGTTAACTGCCTTGTTCAGGGGAACAGTGGGTTAACGGCCTTGCTCAGGGGAACAGTGGGTTAACGGCCTTGCTCAGGGGAACAGTGGGTTAACTACCTTGCTCAGGGGAACAGTGTGTTAACTGCCTTGTTCAGGGGAACAGTGGGTTAACTGCCTTGCTCAGGGGAACAGTGGGTTAACGGCCTTGCTCAGGGGAACAGTGGGTTAACTGCCTTGTTCAGGGGAACAGTGGGTTAACGGCCTTGTTCAGGGGAACAGTAACTGCCTTGCTCAGGGGAACAGTGGGTTAACGGCCTTGCTCAGGGGAACAGTAACTGCCTTGCTCAGGGGAACAGTGGGTTAACGGCCTTGCTCAGGGGAACAGTAACTGCCTTATTCAGGGGAACAGTGGGTTAACGGCCTTGCTCAGGGGAACAGTAACTGCCTTGCTCAGGGGAACAGTGGGTTAACGGCCTTGCTCAGGGGAACAGTAACTGCCTTGCTCAGGGGAACAGTGGGTTAACGGCCTTGCTCAGGGGAACAGTAACTGCCTTGCTCAGGGGAACAGTGGGTTAACGGCCTTGCTCAGGGGAACAGTAACTGCCTTGCTCAGGGGAACAGTGGGTTAACGGCCTTGCTCAGGGGAACAGTAACTGCCTTGCTCAGGGGAACAGTGGGTTAACGGCCTTGCTCAGGGGAACAGTAACTGCCTTATTCAGGGGAACAGTGGGTTAACGGCCTTGCTCAGGGGAACAGTAACTGCCTTGCTCAGGGGAACAGTGGGTTAACTGCCTTGCTCAGGGGAACAGTGGGTTAACGGCCTTGCTCAGGGGAACAGTGGGTTAACGGCCTTGCTCAGGGTAACAGTGGGTTAACTGCCTTGCTCAGGGATTCAGTGGGTTAACTGCCTTGTTCAGGGGAACAGTGGGTTAACGGCCTTGCTCAGGGGAACCGTGGGTTAACGGCCTTGCTCAGGGGAACAGTGGGTTAACGGCCTTGCTCAGGGGAACAGTGGGTTAAATGCCTTGCTCAGGGATTCAGTGGGTTAACTGCCTTGTTCAGGGGAACAGTGGGTTAACGGCCTTGTTCAGGGGAACAGTGGGTTAACTGCCTTGTTCAGGGGAACAGTGGGTTAACTACCTTGTTCAGGGGAACAGTGGGTTAACGGCCTTGCTCAGGGGAACAGTGGGTTAACGGCCTTGCTCAGGGGAACCGTGGGTTAACGGCCTTGCTCAGGGGAACAGTGGGTTAACAGCCTTGTTCAGGGGAACAGTGGGTTAACGGCCTTGCTCAGGGGAACAGTGGGTTAACTACCTTGTTCAGGGGAACAGTGGGTTAACGGCCTTGTTCAGGGGAACAGTGGGTTAACAGCCTTGTTCAGGGGAACAGTGTGTTTAACTGCCTTGCTCAGGGGAACAGTGGGTTAACTGCCTTGCTCAGGGGAACAGTGGGTTAACGGCCTTGCTCAGGGGAACAGTGGGTTAACTGCCTTGCTCAGGGGAACAGTGGGTTAACTGCCTTGCTCAGGGGAACAGTGGGTTAACGGCCTTGTTCAGGGGAACAGTGGGTTAACTGCCTTGTTCAGGGGAACAGTGGGTTAACGGCCTTGCTCAGGGGAACAGTGGGTTAACTGCCTTGCTCAGGGGAACAGTGGGTTAACTGCCTTGTTCAGGGGAACAGTGGGTTAACTGCCTTGTTCAGGGGAACAGTGGGTTAACGGCCTTGCTCAGGGGAACAGTGGGTTAACGGCCTTGCTCAGGGGAACAGTGGGTTAACTGCCTTGTTCAGGGGAACAGTGGGTTAACGGCCTTGCTCAGGGGAACAGTGGGTTAACTGCCTTGTTCAGGGGAACAGTGGGTTAACGGCCTTGCTCAGGGGAACAGTGGGTTAACGGCCTTGCTCAGGGGAACAGTGGGTTAACTGCCTTGTTCAGGGGAACAGTGGGTTAACGGCCTTGCTCAGGGGAACAGTGGGTTAACGGCCTTGCTCAGGGGAACAGTGGGTTAACTGCCTTGCTCAGGGGAACAGTGGGTTAACGGCCTTGCTCAGGGGAACAGTGGGTTAACTGCCTTGTTCAGGGGAACAGTGGGTTTAACTGCCTTGCTCAGGGGAACAGTGGGTTAACGGCTTTGCTCAGGGGAACAGTGGGTTAACTGCCTTGCTCAGGGGAACAGTGGGTTAACGGCCTTGCTCAGGGGAACAGTGGGTTAACGGCCTTGCTCAGGGGAACAGTGGGTTAACTGCCTTGTTCAGGGGAACAGTGGGTTAACTGCCTTGTTCAGGGGAACATTGGGTTAACTGCCTTGTTCAGGGGAACAGTGGGTTTAACTGCCTTGATCAGGGGAACAGTGGGTTAACGGCCTTGCTCAGGGGAACAGTGGGTTAACTGCCTTGTTCAGGGGAACAGTGGGTTAACGGCCTTGCTCAGGCGCGGAACAACAGATTTTTACCTTGTCATACATGACTTTCCTCACACAGTACTATACCTGGACACTATGACGTCCAGCACTAAGGCTTAGTCCCAAATCGAACACTATTCCCTATATAGTGCACTAGAGTCGTAAGGACCCTGGTTATAAGGAGTGCATTAAAAGCAGCAGGGTGTCATTTGGGAAGTGTCCACATTTCACAGGTGCAACACAGCCTGGTTCAGCTCAGTGTGAGGTTAGTGTTCTCCTTTAAACTCCTGATTCAGACAAACAACAAGAATAAACATCTCAGTCATTCCTCAGTCATGGTTTGTTCTCCAACGTTCCCACCTTTTTCAGCTTGTTTCGTCAGGTCACCAAGTGCCCTTGTCGCAGAGCAGAGACCCCAGTCCGAGTCCCAAGTGGCTCCCTGTTTCCCCATATAAGCGCACTACTTTTGACCAAGGTCATTTAGTTAATAGGGAATAGAGTCACCATGCCTACCTAATACATGCTCTGAGTATCCAGAAGAAGTGCACTATATAGGGAACAGGGTGCCATTTGATAGTCAACCTATATGTCAGTGTTTAGCATCACCATACTAGGTTTATCTGCGGAATAAACCCCTCTGGAGTCTTCCGTCAGAGAAGCAGGAGAACGCTGCTACCCACTGACTGGTAAACGGTTCCACTTCAGCAGCCCTGAAACCAATGTATCTGAAACCAACGTATCTGAAACCAATTGTGTTTAATGAGGTTCCTGTTCACGCATGCCTCTTCCCAACCCTACTCCCTCCTACACACTCACAGATGGTACGGCTCCTCCTAAAGTTTTAACAAGTAGCGTAAAATGCAGATTGACAGTGGATGCATCCCAAATTTCCACCCTATTCCCTATGTAGTGCCATAGGATACCTGGTCAAAAGTAGTGCACTATATAGGGAATAGGGTGCCATTTGGGACACGCTGGGAGTACTGCTGCTATCTCTCCAGTCTGTTTAAAAAGAGGGGATTAAACTTTGGGATCAGAAAAGTTACTAAAGATGATAACCATTATGAGGAGAACAGCGGATAGATGGGGCTGTGGCTGAGAGGAGGCAGCAGACAGGCTTGTAAAGTACGGAGCAGGTCGCTAGGTAAAACAACACTCCACTAACCTGATATACGTCTGGGTGACATGAGGAGAGAGTTGAGACTCCTGGAGGCAGCAGGTCTGGGTGACATGAGGAGAGAGTTGAGACTCCTGGAGGCAGCAGGTCTGGGTGACATGAGGAGAGAGTTGAGACTCCTGGAGGCAGTAGCTGGCCTAGATATGCTCATTGCCATTTGATTTGTCATCAACAATGGTTTTTCGTGCCGCTGGAAGATTCCTATTTCCTCCGGAGTAAGCCAGGTGTTCTCCAGAGCCAGAGTGTTGTTCAAGTATGCCTAGAGACACAAGGGAGGCAGGAGCGTCAGGTACACATAGAAAAACAAAGACAGAGGCAAGTTCTTGTTCAGATAAACCTACAAACACAGAGACAAGTTGTTGATCAGGTAAACCTAGAGACAGAGAGACAAGTTGTTGATCAGGTAAACCTACAAACACAGAGACAAGTTGTTGATTAGGTAAACCTAGAGACAGAGAGACAAGTTGTTGATCAGGTAAACCTAGAGACAGAGAGACAAGTTGTTGATCAGGTAAACCTAGAGACAGAGAGACAAGTTGTCGATCAGGTAAACCTAGAGACAGAGAGACACGTTGTTGATCAGGTAAACCTAGAGACAGAGAGACACGTTGTTGATCAGGTAAACCTAGAGACAGAGAGACACGTTGTTGATCAGGTAAACCTAGAGACGGAGAGACAAGTTGTTGATCAGGTAAACCTAGAAACATAGAGAAGCAAGAGTTTTCAGGTAAACTGGACCTTTATGTCTGTTTATACCCTCCAAACATATTTCCTGAGGTAGACACACAGAGTTAAGGAAGAGTGTCTGGGAAAACCTAGAGACACAGATAGTCACGATGTTGTTCAGGACAGCTGTTGTAAATCTTGAAACACAGAGACGACAGGCAATTCCACAATCATGGAAAGAAAACAAGGGCCTTATACAGAGACCCTCTTCAAATTGACCTGTCCTTGACCATTACGGGGCGGCAGGTAGCCTAGTGGTTAGAGCGTTGGGCCAGTAACCGAAAGGTTGCTAGATCAAATCCCCGAGCTGCCAAGCCATCTGAACAAGGCAGTTCTGCCTCTGAACAAGGCAGTTAACCCACTGTTCATATGCTGTCATTGTTAATAAGAATGTGTTCTTAACTGACTTGCCAAGTTAAATAAAGGTAAAATAATACAATATAGTGCTTACAGAGTCAACTGTCCTTAACCATTACAGAGATTACAGTTTGAACTGTCCTTGAACAGTCCTTGAACAGTGTCCGTAATCATTACAGTGTAATCATTAACCATTACAGGGATTACAGTGTGAACTGTTCAGTGATAACTGTCTGTAATCATACAGTGATAACTGTCTGTAATCATACAGTGATAACTGTCTGTAATCATTACAGTGATAACTGTCTGTAATCATACAGTGATAACTGTCTGTAATCATACAGTGTGAATTGTTCAGTGATAACTGGCTGTAATCATACAGTGTGAACTGTTCAGTGATAACTGTCTGTAATCATACAGTGTGAACTGTCCGTAATCATACAGTGTGAACTGTTCAGTGATAACTGTCTGTAATCATTACAGTGTAATCATTTACCATTACAGGGATTACAGTGTGAACTGTTCAGTGATAACTGTCCTTGACCATTGGGGCGGCAGGGTAGCCTAGTGGTTAGAGCGTTGGACTAGTAACCGAGCTGACAAGGTACAAATCTGTGAACCCCTGAACAGGCAGTTAACCCACTGTTTCTAGGACGTCATTGAAAATAAGAATTTGTTCTTAACTGACTTGCCTAGTTAAATAAAGGTAAAATAAATAAAAATTACAGTGATAACTGTCCTTGACCATTACAGTGATAACTGTACAGTGACAGTTACAGCCGGGATTACAGTGAGTCTATCTGTGACAGATACAGCAGGGATTACAGTAGGTCTATCTGTGACAGACACAGCACAGTACACAGTATCTGTGACAGATACGACAGTGAGTCTATCTGTGACAGATACAGCAGGGATTACATTGAGTCTATCTGTGACAGACACAGCAGGGACACAGTATCTGTGACAGATACGACAGTGAGTCTATCTGTGACAGATACAGCAGGGATTACATTGAGTCTATCTGTGACAGACACAGCAGGGATTACAGTGAGTCTATCTGTGACAGATACAGCAGGGATTACAGTGAGTCTATCTGTGACAGATACGGCAGTGAGTCTATCTGTGACAGATACGGCAGTGAGTCTATCTGTGACAGATGCAGCAGGGATTACAGTGAGTCTATCTGTGACAGACACAGCAGGGATTACAGTGAGTCTATCTGTGACAGATACAGCAGGGATTACAGTGAGTCTATCTGTGACAGATACGGCAGTGAGTCTATCTGTGACAGACACAGCAGGGATTACAGTGAGTCTATCTGTGACAGATACAGCAGGGATTACATTGAGTCTATCTGTGACAGACACAGCAGGGATTACAGTGAGTCTATCTGTGACAGATACAGCAGGGATTACAGTGAGTCTATCTGTGACAGATACGGCAGTGAGTCTATCTGTGACAGATACAGCAGGGATTACAGTGAGTCTATCTGTGACAGACACAGCAGGGATTACAGTGAGTCTATCTGTGACAGATACAGCAGGGATTACAGTGAGTCTATCTGTGACAGATACGGCAGTGAGTCTATCTGTGACAGACACAGCAGGGATTACAGTGAGTCTATCTGTGACAGATACAGCAGGGATTACAGTGAGTCTATCTGTGACAGATACAGCAGGGATTACAGTGAGTCTGTGACAGACACAGCAGGGATTACAGTGAATCTATCTGTGACAGATACAGCAGGGATTACAGTGAGTCTATCTGTGACAGATACGGCAGTGAGTCTATCTGTGACAGACACAGCAGGGATTACAGTGAGTCTATCTGTGACAGATACAGCAGGGATTACAGTGAGTCTATCTGTGACAGATACAGCAGGGATTACAGTGAGTCTGTCTGTGACAGATACAGCCGGGATTACAGTGAGTCTGTCTGTGACAGATACAGCTGGGATTACAGTGAGTCTATCTGTGACAGATACGACAGTGAGTCTATCTGTGACAGATACAGCCGGGATTACAGTGAGTCTGTCTGTGACAGATACAGCTGGGATTACAGTGAGTCTATCTGTGACAGATACAGCTGGGATTACAGTGAGTCTATCTGTGACAGATACGACAGTGAGTCTATCTGTGACAGACACAGCAGGGATTACAATGAGTCTATCTGTGACAGACACAGCAGGGATTACAGTGAGTCTATCTGTGACAGATACAGCAGGGATTACAGTGTGTCTATCTGTGACAGATACGGCAGTGAGTCTATCTGTGACAGACACAGCAGGGATTACAGTGAGTCTATCTGTGACAGACACAGCAGGGATTACAGTGAGTCTATCTGTGACAGATACAGCAGGGATTACAGTGTGTCTATCTGTGACAGATACGGCAGTGAGTCTATCTGTGACAGACACAGCAGGGATTACAGTGAGTCTATCTGTGACAGATACAGCAGGGATTACAGTGAGTCTATCTGTGACAGATACAGCAGGGATTACAGTGTGTCTATCTGTGACAGATACGGCAGTGAGTCTATCTGTGACAGACACAGCAGGGATTACAGTGAGTCTATCTGTGACAGATACAGCAGGGATTACAGTGAGTCTATCTGTGACAGATACAGCTGAAGTCTGAGACCCTGTATGCAGATCAAATGGCACCCTATGCACTACTTGTGACCAGGGCCCATAGGACTCTATATAGGGAGTAGGGTGCCATTTGCGACTCAGGCCAGGTTGCAGTGGTTTGTCTACCTTGTAGTCGGGGACCTGTTTCTCCACCCATCCTTTGCCACAGTGAGGAGGCAGCACTGAGCGGTGCAGATGGGGAAACACAGGGACCAGCTCCAGGTTGGCCGAAGGCTGAAATCTCAGCACGTGGTGTGGAGATGGCAGCTCCCACTGAGAGGAAATGAAACATATTAGAAGACAGGAAATACACATCATTCAGGTTTAGAGATCTCATTGGATGATTCAAACTTTATTTCTGGAAGTAGCTTGAATTGCTTGTGGCAGGGGACGTTGGTGTCTTAACAAGATGCTAACAAGCACTAATTCATTAAAGAATATAAACTAACAAGATGCTAACAAGCACTACTTCATTAAAGAATACAAACTAACAAGCACTACTTCATTAAAGAATATAAACTAAAAAGATGCCAACAAGCACTACTTCATTAAAGAATATAAACTAACAAGATGCTAACAAGCACTACTTCATTAAAGAATATAAACTAACAAGCACTACTTCATTAAAGAATATAAACTAACAAGATGCTAACAAGCACTACTTCATTAAAGAATATAAACTAACAAGCACTACTTCATTAAAGAATATAAACTAACAAGATGCTAACAAGCACTACTTCATTAAAGAATATAAACTAACAAGCACTACTTCATTAAAGAATATAAACTAACAAGATGCTAACAAGCACTACTTCATTAAAGAATACAAACTAACAAGCACTACTTCATTAAAGAATATTAACTAACAAGATGCTAACAAGCACTACTTCATTAAAGAAGTTACAGTGCCTTGCGAAAGTATTCGGCCCCCTTGAACTTTGCGACCTTTTGCCACATTTCAGGCTTCAAACATAAAGATATAAAACTGTATTTTTTTGTGAAGAATCAACAACAAGTGGGACACAATCATGAAGTGGAACGACATTTATTGGATATTTCAAACTTTTTTAACAAATCAAAAACTGAAAAATTGGGCGTGCAAAATTATTCAGTAGGATGGTATGGTGGACAATGAACTGTAGTTGGTAGGATGGTATGGTGGACAATGAACTGTAGTTGGTAGGATGGTATGGTGGACAATGAACTGTAGTTGGTAGGATGATATGGTGGACAATTAACTGTAGTTGGTAGGATGGTATGGTGGACAATGAACTGTAGTTGGTAGGATGGTATGGTGGACAATGAACTGTAGTTGGTAGGATGGTATGGTGGACAATGAACTGTAGTTGGTAGGATGGTATGGTGGACAATGAACTGTAGTTGGTAGGATGGTATGGCGGACAATGAACTGTAGTTTGTAGGATGGTATGGTGGACAATTAACTGTAGTTGGTAGGATGGTAAGGTGGACAATTAACTATAGTTGGTAGGATGGTATGGTGGACAATGAGCTGTAGTTGGTAGGATGGTATGGTGGACAATGAACTGTAGTTGGTAGGATGGTATGGTGGACAATGAACTGTAGTTGGTAGGATGGTATGGCGGACAATGAACTGTAGTTTGTAGGATGGTATGGTGGACAATTAACTGTAGTTGGTAGGATGGTATGGTGAACAATTAACTGTAGTTGGTAGGATGGCACATTGGATGATGAACTATAGTTGGTAGGATGGCACAGTGGATGAATTAGAGTCATATAGAACTAGGTAAGGGCTTGCAAACAGAACAGAACATAGCCTACTGTCTACCACTGACAAGCCTTTCAAATGTGTATAACAATAATGCACAACTTCATTCTGGGGCTCCTCAGAATCCTTCACGATGGAAGAGTGTAATAAAAGCGTAATTTTCTGAGCATAGAGTTATGGATCTAGTCTCCACCAATCTACTCAGTCTTAGCCCTCTATCCATGGTTCCGGACAGACAGAAGACATTGGTCTCTCTCTGTGAGACACGCTGATTCATCCCACCAACCGCCACATTAAAAATCAATCACAAGCTTCTTCTGAAAAAGCTTTGCATTGCAAACATATCACATCAAACACCTGCTGTGTCTGTTGCTGCGTTCATTCTCCTTTCCTCTCCTCTATGCCACTAATAGTAAGTGCCTTCTACAGTCTCCTCCCTATGAAAGGTGGGTAACGGTGTGAAAAAGCCAAGGGCGACATCAGTGCCAATATGCCTGACCTGTCTTGATCAAGTCCGCTCTCTGCTCTCCTCAGATTAAATGTCACGCTGTGTGTGTCTGTGTGAGCGGCATCAGAGGACCAGGAGGAAGAATGTGCTCTGATCATCAGGATGTAAAGAAGACACTAAAAGCACCGCTGTTGCAATCAGAGACCCACTGCAGTCACACTACACTACAGGCCACTCAGGGCATGCATATGGAAATACTTATTTTCCACCATAATTTGCAAATAAACTCATAAAAAATCCTACAATGTGATTTTCTGGATTTTTTTTCTCATGTTGTCTGTCATAGTTGAAGTGTACCTATGATGAAAATTACAGGCCTCTCTCATCTTTTTAAGTGGGAGAACTTGCACAATTCGTGGTTGACTAAATACTTTTTGTTTGCCCCACTGTACATATGGAAATACTCTTGACATTGTGCTACATGGTTCAGTTTAGGAAGGAACAACATCCATCTGTCGCTCAGTTGGTAGAGTGTGGTGTTTGCATTGTCAGGATTGTGGTGTTTGATTCCTGGGACCACCCATGCATTATAAATAAATAAAATGTATGCGCAAATGACAGGAAGTGGCTTCGAATAACAGCGCGTGCTAAATGGCTCATTTCTATTATACATAACCACTAGGGCATGGAGTTGATAATGTCCAACCAACTATTACATTCGTCAGCAACATAGAAAAACTCCCCAGCTGAAGTGGTAATGCAATATCCCTCTGAAATCTGTATGCAGATAGTAACAACACGGACGTGGGGCTGTACGGACCAGTTTTCATCAGACTAACTAGACCAACCCAGGGCACGTGTGTGTCCGTTCGTGCATACATGTGTGCCTGCCTATGTTTACGAGTGCAGGTGAGTGTCTGTCTCTCTGTGAGTGTAATCCCCTATCAGTGTGGACATGAATGTTGCTCAGGTTTATAGCAAACACTATTTATCATTCATAATAACCATAATTCTGAAAATATCTAGTTTTATCTGATAGCAACCTACCTGCACGTTCTGCAGGGGAAACTGACTGATGCCAGGGTTAGCTGCTGTGTGTGTCGGTATCCTGGCCAGAGGCAGGAAGGGATCACAGGACAGCTGCCAGCTGGAGACGGCTTGGAGCAACGGAGGAGGGTGGTGATGGGAGAGCAGGAAGGGGTGGTGATGGTGTGGCGCGGCAATGGGGGCTGTATTGGCACCCAGCCGGCAGAGCCCCGAGGCAGCAGCAGAACCAGGGCCAGGGAGCATCCACAGCCATGGAGAGGCATCTCTCTCTATCTGCCACAGCTGTGGCTGAGCCTTCAGTCGCCCCACAGGGATCATCCCTACATTCTAGACCACCACACAACACCTGGAAAGGCTGGGAGGGACCCTAGACTTCAGAGAGGACATTGTTTCATTATTATCAAGTAGGTTGATAAAGAATAAAGGATGGGAGACCTGGTGAGAGGCACCTGCCCATACTCACACACACACTCACTCACACTCACACACCCACTCACTCACTCACTCACTCACTCACTCACTCACTCACTCACTCACTCACTCACTCACTCACTCACTCACTCACTCACTCACTCACTCACTCACTCACTCACTCACTCACTCACTCACACACACACACACACACACACACACACACACACACACACACACACACACACACACACACACAAGAAGCTAGGCAGTCACTCACACACACACAAGCAGCTAGGCAGTCACACACACACACAAGAAGCTAGGCAGTCACTCACACACACACAAGCAGCTAGGCAGTCACACACACACACAAGCAGCATGGCAGTCACACACACACACACACACACAAGCAGCTAGGCAGTCACTCACACACACACACACAAGCAGCTAGGCAGTCACACACACACACACACACACACACACAAGCAGCTAGGCAGTCACTCACTCTCACACACACACACACACACACACACACACACACAAGCAGCTAGGCAGTCACTCACACACACACACAAGCAGCTAGGCAGTCACTCACTCACACACACACACAAGCAGCTAGGCAGTCACTCACACACACACACACAAGCAGCTAGGCAGTCACACACACACACACACACACACACACACACAAGCAGCTAGGCAGTCACTCACTCTCACACACACACACACACACACACACACACACACACACACAAGCAGCTAGGCAGTCACTCACACACACAAACAGCTAGGCAGTCCCTCACTCACACACACAAGTAGCTAGGCAGTCACTCACACACACACACACACAAGCAGCTAGGCAGTCACTCACACACACACACAAGCAGCTAGGCAGTAACTCACACACACACACAAGCAGCTAGGCAGTCACACACACACACAAGCAGCTAGGCAGTCACACACACACACAAGCAGCCAGGCAGTCACACACACACACAAGCAGCCAGGCAGTCACACACACACACACAAGCAGCTAGGCAGACACACCACTCACTGGAAATACTCTACACAACAAGTAATTACAGCACTTGTAGGTATTGATTTAGTGAGGTACAAGGCAGTATCACTCATAACTGTACATGTAGTTAGAGGGGCCGATGGATGAAAACAAGAAATATAAAGAAACATCATGATAAATGACTTATGGCAGATGGTCACGATGCAGGCAGCCCGTGCACACATTTATTCCATGCAATGGTCTGCGGGGTGATCGGAAGAGGGATACAATAACAACAATTAGCAGGTGTTCTAGAATACCTTAAACGGGGTTCTATCGGGTTTTATGGAGAGCGCATTCCAGAGGCTGTTATTGAGCTGCGAGGAGAATGTGAAAAGTATTACATCCAAAGGGTGCACAATTATTGAACACTGAGACACATACACGTTTCGGACTATGAAAGACGCCTAATAAAGTATAATGCGCATTTGCACTCTGAATTAGGACTACGCTTAATATTCAGGTTTTCAAACCTCTTCTCTGGGACCCTCAAACGAACTAGCTCACCTGATTCACCTATTCCAAGGGCTTGATGATTAATTGACAAGTTAAATCAGGTATGCTAGCTGTGTAATCGTTCAAATAATTGGAACGGCTGGAGTTCACCCAGAAGATGTTTGAAACCCCCCCCCCCCCGGTCTAATAGACGTACCGTTTTTTTCAAGAAGGAAAAATGTGCTTGATCGATTCCCACATCTGTTAATTTACATATTCTACTGTAAGGGAAGGCTACCAAGACAACGGAGACCAGCTGGCAAGTTTATCAAATAAGCCTACAACTTGGAGATGCATGTTGGTAAAGTCCTTGTAAATTGTGTAATATCTGCGTTAAAATATAAATCAATAAGAACACACGGGAATTAGTTATCTCCCTTGTTCCGCACCAGATGGACCTTGTCAATGAGAGGTAGCCTATCACTCCAAATTAAATAAGAATAACAATGCGTTTAGTTTGACATTTAAATATGGGAATGAATGGGGCACAATTGAAGTTTGGATGGAAAGTTAATTTAAAAATCAGTCTTCACATTGGATCAGATATCCTCCACCTCACCTATAATGCGTTGTAGGCTATCAATCCCTTCAATTGTCCACTATTAACATCGCTTGTCCATAATTTATGGATTAATTTTCCGTTGGTAATTTCAATCCAAAAATGACTACGCTGTTTATCCTATCCAAATATCCAAAACATGCAGCCTTGTCGCCAGGTAGGCTACAGTATAGCCAGCATACAATGGAGGAACTGAGGACACTCGTTCGTTCATGAAGCGCAGGGCATCTTCAAACCGTGACGGTTGGTTGGTGAGTGATGGTTTGTCAGAAAAGAGAGAGAGGAGCTCGAGCCCAATGGAGATCTTCTATTTGCTGTCACGGATAATCTCTTCTCACCCTGATACCGTTTCAGCCTCTTCCCCACCGAACGTCACCCTTAACGCAACACCGCACCGCGCAGAGCCACGGCTTAACTCCACTCACTTCTCCCCAATCAAATCATAGGGAATAGGTTGGACTAGCCACAGTTTTTCCTGTTTCAGAAAACTTCCTTTAGTGCAAAACGTGAAAACATTCCTAAGCGACTGCAAAACGTCTCCGATGAGAACTGAGAAGCCTACTGCGCACCTCTCTCGCTCTCTATCTGTCTCTGCATCATCCGGCACCACAGTGGAGTCTGGACTGCTCCTCTCTGAACAGCAGCAATCCAGTGCGCTACTGTAGCATAGTGTCCTTCCCACATCTCCTATCTCGGCACCAGGGATTTTGGATACTGTATGGCAAGTCACATGGAACACAATCTAATCACATGAATGACGCACAATCTCGCCAGCATTCAGGATACATCACTGTAGCGCGTGGTAAATTGAGCCACCTGGGGGTACTTACAGCAGCCACCTGACAACCTAAACTTTGACCGAGTGTTGTTATATATTCTGCTGTTTTTCAGTCATAAATATATCGCTTAAAGGCAACATACTGTGGGAGCAGAAGGCGTTTTATTCAGAACAAATTATATGGGGGTGTATACATGTTTGAAGGGTGCCCCCTCCCTTCCCTATCTCTTTTAGAGGGAACATTGTAACGTTACAGTCATACGATTGTTTGGTTTTCCGTTCCCATTGTCCAAAAAAGTACAATGAGCACAACGCATTTCAGCAGCATGGCGGTGTCCACCAGCGCAGCCCAGTCTCTACAGCAGCGTTTCCCAAACTCTATACGGGGCTCGAAGTTACCATTTCAGCACCACGCGAGCGCCGCCCAGTCTCTATACTAGGGGGAACAAACCATTTCAGCACCACGCTAGCGCCGCCCAGTCTCTATATTACCGGTAGCAAACCAGTTCAGCACCATGACGCCGTGTGACAATGTATAGTCAATACAGGTGCTGAACTGCACTGAAATGTAAACAACATTATCCCACAGGCTGAATGGAAACATGCAGCGGTATAATGACACATTTAAACTCAGCAAAAAAAAGAAACGTCCTCTCATTGTCAACTGCTTTATATTCAGCAAACTTAACATGTGTCAATATTTGAATGAACATAACAAGATTCAACAACTGAGACATAAACTGAACAAGTTCCACAGACATGTGACTAACAGAAATGGAATAATGTGTCCCTGAACAAAGGGGGGGTCAAAATCAAAAGTAACAGTCAGTATCTGGTGTGGCCACCAGCTGCATTAAGTACTGCAGTGCATCTCCTCCTCATGGACTGCACCAGATTTGCCAGTTATTGCTGTGAGATGTTACCCCACTCTTCTACCAAGGCACCTGAAAGTTCCCTGACATTTCTCGGGGGAATGGCCCTTGGCCTCACCCTCCGATCCAACAGGTCCCAGACGTGCTCAATGGGATTGAGATCTGGGCTCTTTGCTGGCCATGGCAGAACACTGACATTCCTGTCTTGCAGGAAATCATGCACAGAACAAGCAGTATGGTTGGTAGCATTGTCATGCTGGAGGGTCATGTCAGGATGAGCCTGCAGGAAGGGTACCACATGAGGGAGGAGGATGTCTTCCCTGTAACGCACAGCGTTGAGATTGCCTGCAATGACAACAAGCTCAGTCTGATGATGCTGTGACACACCGCCCCAGACCATAACGGACCCTCTACCTCCAAATCGATCCTGCTCCAGAGTACAGGCCTCAGTGTAACGCTCATTCCTTCAATGAAAAATGCAAATCCGACAATCCCCCCTGGTGAGACAGGAGAGCACTTTTTGCCAGTCATGTCTGGTCCAACGAGGGTGGGTTTGTGCCCATAGGCAACGTTGTTGGGGTGATGTCTGGTGAGGACCTGTCTTACAACAGGCCTACAAGCCCTCAGTCCAGCCTCTCTCAGCCTATTGCGGTTAGTCTGAGCACTGATGGAGGGATTGTGTGTTCCTGGTGCAACTCGGGCATTTGTTGTTGCCTTCCAGTACCTGTCCCGCAGGTGTGATGTTCGGATGTACCGATCCTGTGCAGGTGTTGTTACATGTGGTTTTCCACTGCGAGGACGATCAGCTGTCCGACCTGTCTCCCTGTAGCACTGTCTTAGGCATCTCATAGTAGGGACATTGCAATTTATTGCCCTGGCCACATCTGCAGTCCTCATGCCTCCTTGCAGCATGCCCAAGGCACATTCACACAGATGAGCAGGAACCCTGAGCATCTTTCTTTTGGTGTTTTTCAGAGTCAGTAGAAAGGCCTCTTTAGTGTCCTACGTTTTCATAACTGTGACCTAAATTGCCTACCGTCTGTATGCTGTTAGTGTCTTAACGACCGTTCCACAGGTGCATGTTCATTAATTGCTTATGGTTCGTTGAACAAGCATTAGAAACAGTGTGTAAACCCTTCACAATGAAGATCTGTGAAGTTATTTGGATTTTTCCTAATTAAGACAGTTTCTTTTTTTTTCTGAGTTTATAAGTGAAGAAGATTGTTAATGTATTAGAGGAGGCATATTCAATTAGCAAATAAAGGATCAAGGGCTTTGGATCAGATAGCATACTACTCCTGCTGCATTCATTTAAACATGAATTTACAGTAACTGTAGCATGCTGCATTCAAAGTAGAATCCTGGATAACTTTGACCTTGTCTTCTGCTTGAGTAGACTGAATAATTGATCATCATCTCACAAAACAGGGTGATTCAAGATGAATCTGCATGATTCTCCTGTTTCCATGCCATGTTGAAGCTTGACTGTCATGGGCGATGTGCCTCAATGGTGCCAATCGGGCGAGGTGAAATATCCATTCTATTTTATTGGATCCGTTTCATGTTTCTGTCCTTGCATTGTCCAGTTGGTTTGAAAAAGTACAGCTTCTGTTTTTTTTCAGGTAAAGTTGATGAGTATCAGGATAGTTGCAGATTCAGCCCCAGAAAGCAATGAGGAATCGGCCCAGAAGCGGCCCTCTTCCAGGGAGCCGGCCCTGATTGAATCGGCCCAGAATCGGGTGTCGGACTCGGCCCGGAATCAAAATTAATGTCTGCCCAGATTCGCCCCCCCGGGCAGTCGGGCAGTTTCGGTCTACCGGAATTCAGCCAACTTTGCCGGTATCTCACCAGAACCTCCCGAGAAGCGCCCAAGGCAAATTTAAAGAAATGTAATCCAAAATTACCCAATTTAGTCATTTTAAATATTACTATTAAAATTTTATACATACAAATTATACCCATCCACCAAAACACATTTTGTGTCTGAAGAAACACCTGGTGACCATGGTGCGTCTGGGCCGCCACGGGAGTGACAACAAGGACATCCCACCCGGCCAAACGCTCTGGGCCAATCGTGCGTCGTCTCATGGGTCTCCCACTCGCGGCAGACATGGGTCTCGAACCAGCATCTGCAGCGACGCAGTTTCCACAGCAATGCAGTGTCTTAGACTGCTGCGCCACTCAGGAGTCTCCAGCCACAAAGTTTTGAATGCTTATCAATTGCCTACACAAAGTATCAAAATACTAAAATACTACACTCATCTCCACTCAAAGGATTTTCTTTAAATGTCAATTGTATTTTTTGATCACAGAAACAATGAGAAAATATGGAAAAAATAAATAATGAAATGTTAATTATATAAAGCAGCTGGTGTAATCATCTGCCAGAGAGTAGCCCCAATCGGCACGAGCCCCAAGTAACACATTTGGGCCAGATAACTCACATCGGAATCGGACCGAGCCCCAAGTAAATACATTTGGGCCAGATAACTCACATCGGAATCGGACCGAGCCCCAAGTAAATACATTTGGGCCAGATATCTCACACTGGAATCGGTCCGAGCCCTAAGTAATACATTTGGGCCAGATAACTCACACCGGAATCGGTCCGAGCACCAAGTTATACATTTGGGCCAGATAACTCACACAGGAATCGGTTCGAGCCTCAAGTTATACATTTGGGCCAGATAACTCACACCGTAATTGGTCCGAGCCCCAAGTTATACATTTGGGCCAGATAACTCACACCGGAATCGGTCCGAGCCCCAAGTAAACACATTTGGGCCAGATAACTCACACCGGAAACGGACCAAGCTCAATCCTCGCATCTTAGCCATAAGTAATACTACCGAAGGAGGCCCAGACTCGGGCCACCTGACGTCGGCCGAGTCTGACTCTCAGCCGAGTGCCCCGACTCTCAGCCGGAATCGGCCCAGATCTACTGTGCTAGCTGGGGCCTCAACGGGATTCTTTCTCAATCAATACTTAGAGTATTAATCATTGTATACTACTGTATCATACACAACAGTAACTATCTACTTTACTGTGTCTGTTTACAGTTAATATTGACCCTCCATCATGCATTGGTCCTCTGTAGCTCAGTTGGTACAGTATAGTGCTAGTAACCCCAGAGATAGTGGGTTTGATTTCCAGGACCACCTGTATGAACTAAATGTATGCATGACTCTTAAGTTTCTTTGGATAACGGTGTTTACTAAAATGTCACATATTATATGCTACAGATGAACCACGTCAATGTAAACAACAACCTCCTAATGTACAGTAAGAGGTAATGGTGTTTCACTGAATGGTAGAGCAATAACCATTGCGTGTCTCCCGGTGGCATAGGAGATTCCCATCTATCGTAATGGGGAGAGTACTACTATCTCACATTTACACATGGGCTCTCGAGACAGTCGGACGTATTGTCCAGGCTAAACACCGTTCCTTCAGGAGAACACAGGGCTAAAGCCACACTGTACTGTAAGGCTGTGTGAGTTACAAATGGCACTCTATGCCCTATATTTGTATCTTTACATCTTCATGTAAATAGTTAAATGGGTACATATTGATTATAATGTTGTATAATAATGTTGAATAATCACCTTCTGGTGGAAATGACAAAAAAACATAGTTTTAAGTGAAAATAGGAATCGGTCTCTAGACGAAAAAAGGAAATTCACCAACACCACAATGCCTGTTCCACCCATGCTCTACCAAGGTTTTACAGGACCACAATGCCTGTTCCACCCATGCTCTACCAAGGTTTTACAGGACCACAATGCCTGTTCCACCCATGCTCTACCAAGGTTTTACAACACCACAATGCCTGTTCCACCCATGCTCTACCAAGGTTTTACAGCACCACAATGCCTGTTACACCCATGCTCTACCAAGGTTTTACAACACCACAATGCCTGTTCCACCCATGCTCTACCAAGGTTTTACAACACCACAATGCCTGTTCCACCCATGCTCTACCAAGGTTTTACAACACCACAATGCCTGTTCCACCCATGCTCTACCAAGGTTTTACAGCACCACAATGCCTGTTCCACCCATGCTCTACCAAGGTTTTACAGCACCACAATGCCTGTTCCACCCATGCTCTACCAAGGTTTTACAACACCACAATGCCTGTTCCACCCATGCTCTACCAAGGTTTTACAGCACCACAATGCCTGTTCCACCCATGCTCTACCAAGGTTTTACAGCACCACCATGCCTGTTCCACCCATGCTCTACCAAGGTTTTACAACACCACAATGCCTGTTCCACCCATGCTCTACCAAGGTTTTACAGCACCACAATGCCTGTTCCACCCATGCTCTACCAAGGTTTTACAGCACCACAATGCCTGTTCCACCCATGCTCTACCAAGGTTTTACAACACCACAATGCCTGTTCCACCCATGCTCTACCAAGGTTTTACAGCACCACAATGCCTGTTCCACCCATGCTCTACCAAGGTTTTACAACACCACAATGCCTGTTACACCCATGCTCTACCAAGGTTTTACAACACCACAATGCCTGTTCCACCCATGCTCTACCAAGGTTTTACAACACCACAATGCCTGTTCCACCCATGCTCTACCAAGGTTTTACAACACCACAATGCCTGTTCCACCCATGCTCTACCAAGGTTTTACAGCACCACAATGCCTGTTCCACCCATGCTCTACCAAGGTTTTACAGCACCACAATGCCTGTTCCACCCATGCTCTACCAAGGTTTTACAACACCACAATGCCTGTTCCACCCATGCTCTACCAAGGTTTTACAGCACCACAATGCCTGTTCCACCCATGCTCTACCAAGGTTTTACAGCACCACCATGCCTGTTCCACCCATGCTCTACCAAGGTTTTACAACACCACAATGCCTGTTCCACCCATGCTCTACCAAGGTTTTACAGCACCACAATGCCTGTTCCACCCATGCTCTACCAAGGTTTTACAGCACCACAATGCCTGTTCCACCCATGCTCTACCAAGGTTTTACAACACCACAATGCCTGTTCCACCCATGCTCTACCAAGGTTTTACAACACCACAATGCCTGTTCCACCCATGCTCTACCAAGGTTTTACAACACCACAATGCCTGTTCCACCCATGCTCTACCAAGGTTTTACAACACCACAATGCCTGTTCCACCCATGCTCTACCAAGGTTTTACAGCACCACAATGCCTGTTCCACCCATGCTCTACCAAGGTTTTACAGCACCACAATGCCTGTTCCACCCATGCTCTACCAAGGTTTTACAACACCACAATGCCTGTTCCACCCATGCTCTACCAAGGTTTTACAGCACCACAATGCCTGTTCCACCCATGCTCTACCAAGGTTTTACAACACCACAATGCCTGTTCCACCCATGCTCTACCAAGGTTTTACAGCACCACAATGCCTGTTCCACCCATGCTCTACCAAGGTTTTACAGCACCACAATGCCTGTTCCACCCATGCTCTACCAAGGTTTTACAACACCACAATGCCTGTTCCACCCATGCTCTACCAAGGTTTTACAACACCACAATGCCTGTTCCACCCATGCTCTACCAAGGTTTTCCAGCACACAGCTTTGACCTACTACAGTAGCTATGTTGGTATTGTACTTCTAACTCTGTGTAGGTAGGTTGCTTAGGATTCAAACCTTCTCAAACAGCCTAATTCATGCTCTTCAGAGGGATAATATAATTTACAACTCTTAAAACAAAGAATGTATACTGATATACAGAAACAGGTTTCTAGAAATGTTTGCAAATGTATTAACAATTAAAAACTGAAATATCAAATTTTTATAAGTATTCTGACCCTTTACTCAGTACATTGTTGAAGAACCTTTGGCAGCGATTACAGCCTCAAGTCTTCTTGGGTATGACACCAGAGGGCTTAGAACAGCTGTATTTGGGGAGTTTCTCCCATTCTTCTCTACAGATCCTCTCAAACTCTGTCAGGCTGGATGGGGAGTGAAGTCGTGCACTGATGTTGGGGCGATTAGGCCTGACTCGCATTCGGCGTTCCAATTCATCCAAAAGGTGTTCAATGGGGTTGAGGTCAGGGCTCTGTGCAGGCCAGTCAAGTTCTTCCACACCGATCTCGACAAACCATTTCTGCATGGATCTTGCTTTGTGCACACGGGCATTGTTATCATGCTGAAACAGGAAAGGGTCTTCCCCAAACCGTTGCCACAAAGTTGGAACAGAATCGTCTAGAATGTCATTGTATGCCGTAGCATTAAGATATCCCTTCACTGGAACTAAAGGGCCCGAACCATGAAAAACAGCCCCAGACCATTATTCCTCCTCCACCAAAATGAACAGTTGGCACTATGCATTTCAGTCATTTAGTTTTCTCCTGGAATCCCCCAAATCCAGATTCATCCATCGGACTGCCAGATGGTGAAGCATAATTAATCACTATAGAGAAACCTTTTTCCACTGCTCCAGAATCTCCTTCTGTTTGTGTGGCCTACCACTTCACGACTCAGCCGTTGTTGCTCCTCAATGTTTCCACTTCCACAATAGCAGGCACTTAACAGTTGACTGGGGCAGCTCTAGCAGGGCAGAAATGTTATGAATTGACTTGTTGAGAAGGTGGCCTCCTGTGACAGTACCAAGTTGAAAGTCACTGAGCTCTTCAGTAAGGTTATTCTACTGCCAATGTTTGTCTATGGAGATTACATGGCTGTGTTTGATTGTATATGCCTGTCCGCAACAGGTGTGGCTGAAATAGTCGAATCCACTAATTTGAAGGGGTGTCCACATACTTTTTTTATATAGCATTGATCAGCACATCAATTGATAAAACAGGACCATGTTTGAAAACACAAGTGGTTCTGAGCCTAATTCGATATTACAATGGTAAGCTACCCGTTACAGAAGTCAGGAGTGTAGACAGACTCTATGTATCTCAGCTACTGTGTACAACACACCACCACCTGATGTTATGTTGGGAATCTACTGACCAAAAAGGATGTTATGATACACAAAAAAAAGGTGTATCGCTAGAATTAACGATAAAGGAAATATAATCCTACACCACGTTACTACAAGACAAGACAGCTCAGTCAAGCCTCAATCAAGCTAAGGTAACTGAGCTAAACAACTTCCGCCCCGTAGTGGAGAGGGTAGTACGTTTTAAGTTCCTCGGCGTACACATCACGGACAAACTGAAATGGTCCACCCACACAGACAGCGCGGTGAAGAAGGCAATCATTTCACTACACTCGCACTAAGCTCTGCTAACCATGTGTATGTGACCAATAGAATTTGATTTGATTTGATGGTCTTGTAAGTAGAAAAGCAAAGCTTGCTTTCATTTAATAATAATTTAAAAAAAAGCTTGATAAAGTTAGTGGGTGTAACGGTTCTCTGAGGAAGAGTAGTCAAGATCGGACCAATGCGCAGCGTGGTAGGTGTCCATGTTAATATTTAATAAATCAACTGAACACTGAGTAACAAAACAACAAAGAGAGTGAACGAAACAGGTGCAACAACACAAAACAGGAAACAGGAAACAGGCTACCTAAATATGGCTCCCAATCAGAGACACCTGCATCTGATTGAGAACCATACTAGGGCAAACACATAGAAATATAACAACAGAACAGAACATAGAAAAACAACATAGAATGTACCACCCCAACTCACGCCCTGACCAAACTAAAATAAAGACACAAAAAAGGAACTGAGGTCAGAACGTGACAGTGGGATAATAGGTTGAAAATTAAAAAAAAGCTGTGGATGCAGCATATAGGCAGGTTAAATACACTAATGGAGCTGTGGATACAGCATTTAGGCAGGTTAAATACACTAATGGAGTTGTAGATACAGCATATAGGCAGGTTAAATACACTAATGGAGCTGTGGATACAGCATATAGGCAGGTTAACATACACTAATGGAGCTGTGGATACAGCATATAGGCAGGTTAACATACACTAATGGAGCTGTGGATGCAGCATATAGGCAGGTTAACATACACTAATGGAGCTGTGGATACAGCATATAGGCAGGTTAACATACACTAATGGAGCTGTGGATACAGCATATAGGCAGGTTAAATACACTAATGGAGCTGTGGATACAGCATATAGGCAGGTTACGATACACTAATGGAGCTGTGGATGCAGCATATAGGCAGGTTAAATACACTAATGGAGCTGTGGATACAGCATATAGGCAGGTTAACATACACTAATGGAGCTGTGGATACAGCATATAGGCAGGTTAAATACACTAATGGTGCTGTGGATACAGCATATAGGCAGGTTAACATACACTAATGGAGCTGTGGATACAGCATATAGGCAGGTTAACATACACTAATGGAGCTGTGGATGCAGCATATAGGCAGGTTAACATACACTAATGGAGCTGTGGATACAGCATATAGGCAGGTTAACATACACTAATGGAGCTGTGGATACAGCATATAGGCAGGTTACGATACACTAATGGAGCTGTGGATGCAGCATATAGGCAGGTTAAATACACTAATGGAGCTGTGGATACAGCATATAGGCAGGTTACAATACACTAATGGAGCTGTGGATACAGCATATAGGCAGGTTAAATACACTAATGGTGCTGTGGATGCAGCATATAGGCAGGTTAACATACACTAATGGAGCTGTGGATACAGCATATAGGCAGTTTACAATACGCTAATGGAGCTGTGGATGCAGCAAATAGGCAGGTTAACATACACTAATGGAGCTGTGGATACAGCATATAGGCAGGTTAACATACACTAATGGAGCTGTGCATACAGCATATAGGCAGGTTAACATACACTAATGGAGCTGTGGATACAGCATATAGGCAGGTTAACATACACTAATGGAGCTGTGGATACAGCATATAGGCAGGTTAACATACACTAATGGAGCTGTGGATACAGCATATAGGCAGGTTAACATACACTAATGGAGCTGTAGATACAGCATATAGGCAGGTTAACATACACTAATGGAGCTGTGGATACAGCATATAGGCAGGTTAACATACACTAATGGAGCTGTGGATACGGCATATAGGCAGGTTAACATACACTAATGGAGCTGTGGATACAGCATATAGGCAGGTTAACATACACTAATGGAGTTGTAGATACAGCATATAGGCAGGTTAACATACACTAATGGAGCTGTGGATACAGCATATAGGCAGGTTAACATACACTAATGGAGCTGTGGATACAGCATATAGGCAGGTTAAATACACTAATGGAGCTGTGGATACAGCATATAGACAGGTTAACATACACTAATGGAGCTGTGGATACAGCATATAGACAGGTTAACATTCACTAATGGAGCTGTGGATACAGCATATAGGCAGGTTAACATACACTAATGGAGCTGTGGATACAGCATATAGGCAGGTTAAATACACTAATGGAGCTGTGGATACAGCATATAGACAGGTTAACATTCACTAATGGAGCTGTGGATACAGCATATAGGCAGGGCAGAAGTTGTGTTGGTGGTGCCTTGTGCGGCCAGATAACTTGGCCCCAACAGACCTTGAAATATAATACCAGAGACTTGTACACTGGCCTGTTTGCACCTAATGTCCGCCTGTCACTCAAACCCACTCTGAAGTGTATAGCAGGTAATGGAACAGAACAAGAGTATAAAACACACCGTGAAACGGAGTCGGACAGTCGGCGTCACTCTTACGTGACGCTCGTCCCTCACACCGACAGTGCA
>NW_028322100.1:2687500-2762500 GCF_057628025.1 Oncorhynchus mykiss
TTCTAGGCAAAACGCCAGTCTCAACATCAACAGTGAAGAGGCGGCTCCGGGATGCTAGTCTAATGTCAATAGACTCGTCTCAACATCAACAGTGAAGAGGCAACTCCGGGATGCTGGTCTGATGTCTATAGACTCGTTACGACATCAACTCGCTACAAGTAGTTTTGTCCGTCTGTGACCACGAGAAAGTGGTCTTGTCAATTCTACTAAATAGTTTTGTAATTATTCATGTGGAGCACTTTAAATCCCCCTGAGAACATCACAGTGAGATGAAACTGTTATTGTTGCGTCCGCTGGAGTCTCCCGTTTCATATAGGCCGTTGCACAGCTACGAGGTTCACAGACACAGGAAATCCTTTCCTTTGTCTGGATAGGCCAGAAAACGTCACGTGTCGCTCCCCATGCAAATGGCCGCGCTTGAACAAAAGAAAATCGGGACAACCAGCGCTTTTAAGGAGTGTAAAGCAATTGATGTTGCGCCATTCACAGAGCCCAATGTACACAGAAATATCGGTCGGAACCAGTCCAGAATTGCTCAGTCCCCCCAATTTTTTTATTCTATTTTTTTATTTTTTACAAATGGAATGATTTACTTTTCCGTTGTAGTAGTTGGGATTCGGTAGTTGATCGCGGTGAATCAAATCCTGGGAATTTAAATTATATTTAGTTGTTGTCCATGTTTGTTTTGTTTTCGCTCGCTCGCCTCAGTTTTCTGGAAAAGAAAAAATGCGTGTTTAACATGACTCACCTTGACAATGTCCAGTCCCCCTACGAGTTCTCCGTTAACGTAAACCTGAGGGTAGGTGGGCCAGTTGGAGAAGGTCTTCAGCCCCCCTCTCACTTCCTCGTCTGACAGGATGTCAAAACTGCTGAACTGGATAGCATGGTCCTTGAAAAGCGCCACTATCTGACGGCTGAAACCTGGGTGATGGGGACAACACAGTGTGTTTGTAAACCTAGTATAAGACACCGGCTGTTACAGTGCCTTGCGAAAGTATTCGGCCCCCCTTGAACTTTGCAACCTTTTGCCACATTTCAGGCTTCAAACATAAAGATATAAAACTGTATTTTTTTGTGAAGAATCAACAACAAGTGGGACACAATCATGAAGTGGAACGACATTTATTGGATATTTCAAACTTTTTTAACAAATCAAAAACTGAAAACTTGGGCGTGCAAAATTATTCAGCCCCTTTACTTTCAGTGCAGCAAACTCTCTCCAGAAGTTCAGTGAGGATCTCTGAATGATCCAATGTTGACCTAAATGACTAATGATGATAAATACAATCCACCTGTGTGTAATCAAGTCTCCGTATGAATGCACCTGCACTGTGATAGTCTCACAGGTCCGTTAAAAGCGCAGAGAGCCTTCATGAAGAACAAGGAACACATCAGGCAGGTCCGAGATACTGTTGTGAAGAAGTTTAAAGCCGGATTTGGATACAAAAAGATTTCCCAAGCTTTAAACATCCCAAGGAGCACTGTGCAAGCGATAATATTGAAATGGAAGGAGTATCAGACCACTGCAAATCTACCAAGACCTGGCCGTCCCTCTAAACTTTCAGCTCATACAAGGAGAAGACTGATCAGAGATGCAGCCAAGAGGCCCATGATCACTCTGGATGAACTGAAGAGATCTACAGCTGAGGTGGGCGACTCTGTCCATAGGACAACAATCAGTCGTATATTGCACAAATCTGGCCTTTATGGAAGAGTGGCAAGAAGAAAGCCATTTCTTAAAGATATCCATAAAAAGTGTTGTTTAAAGTTTGCCACAAGCCACCTGGGAGACACACCAAACATGTGGAAGAAGGTGCTCTGGTCAGATGAAACCAAAATTGAACTTTTTGGCAACAATGCAAAACGTTATGTTTGGCGTAAAAGCAACACAGCTGAACACACCATCCCCACTGTCAAACATGGTGGTGGCAGCATCATGGTTTGGGCCTGCTTTTCTTCAGCAGGGACAGGGAGGATGGTTAAAATTGATGGGAAGATGGATGGAGCCAAATACAGGACCATTCTGGAAGAAAACCTGATGGAGTCTGCAAAAGACCTGAGACTGGGACGGAGATTTGTCTTCCAACAAGACAATGATCCAAAACATAAAGCAAAATCTACAATGGAATGGTTCAAAAATAAACATATCCAGGTGTTAGAATGGCCAAGTCAAAGTCCAGACCTGAATCCAATCGAGAATCTGTGGAAAGAACTGAAAACTGCTGTTCACAAATGCTCTCCATCCAACCTCACTGAGCTCGAGCTGTTTTGCAAGGAGGAATGGGAAAAAATGTCAGTCTCTCGATGTGCAAAACTGATAGAGACATACCCCAAGCGACTTACAGCTGTAATCGCAGCAAAAGGTGGCGCTACAAAGTATTAACTTAAGGGGGCTGAATAATTTTGCACGCCCAATTTTTCAGTTTTTGATTTGTTAAAAAAGTTTGAAATATCCAATAAATGTCGTTCCACTTCATGATTGTGTCCCGCTTGTTGTTGATTCTTCACAAAAAAATACAGTTTTATATCTTTATGTTTGAAGCCTGAAATGTGGCAAAAGGTCGCAAAGTTCAAGGGGGCCGAATACTTTCGCAAGGCACTGTAAACTGGATAGCATGGTACTTCAATAGAACTACAATCTGACGGCTGAAACCTGGGTGATGGGGACAACACAGTGTGTTTGTAAACCTAGTATAAGACACGGCTGTTATACTGGATAGCAAGGTACTTCAATAGAACTACAATCTGACGGCTGAGGAGAAATCAATGTTAGTTCAATGTTATTGTATGTTAACAGGAACAACAGAGTCAGGATATTAAATCAGGTTGTTAGTTCATTGTTATTGTATGTTAACAGGAACAACAGAGTCAGGATATTAAATCAGGTTGTTAGTTCAATGTTATTGTATGTTAACAGGAACAACAGAGTCAGGATATTAAATCAGGTTGTTAGTTCAATGTTATTGTATGTTAACAGGAACAACAGAGTCAGGATATTAAATCAGGTTGTTAGTTAAATGTTATTGTATGTTAACAGGAACAGAGTCAGGATATTAAATCAGGTTGTTAGTTCAATGTTATTGTATGTTTATAGGAACAACAGAGTCAGGATATTAAATCAGGTGGTTAGTTAAATGTTATTGTATGTTAACAGGAACAACAGAGTCAGGATATTAAATCAGGTAGTTAGTTCATTGTTATTGTATGTTAACAGGAACAACAGAGTCAGGATATTAAATCAGGTTGTTAGTTCATTGTTATTGTATGTTAACAGGAACAACAGAGCCAGGATATTAAATCAGGTTGTTAGTTCATTGTTATTGTATGTTAACAGGAACAACAGAGTCAGGATATTAAATCAGGTGGTTAGTTAAATGTTATTGTATGTTAACAGGAACAGAGTCAGGATATTAAATCAGGTTGTTAGTTCAATGTTATTGTATGTTAACAGGAACAACAGAGTCAGGATATTAAATCAGGTTGTTAGTTCAATGTTATTGTATGTTAACAGGAACAACAGAGTCAGGATATTAAATCAGGTTGTTAGTTCAATGTTATTGTATGTTAACAGGAACAACAGAGTCAGGATATTAAATCAGGTTGTTAGTTCAATGTTATTGTATGTTAACAGGAACAGAGTCAGGATATTAAATCAGGTTGTTAGTTCAATGTTATTGTATGTTAACAGGAACAACAGAGTCAGGATATTAAATCAGGTTGTTAGTTCAATGTTATTGTATGTTTATAGGAACAACAGAGCCAGGATATTAAATCAGGTTGTTAGTTCAATGTTATTGTATGTTAACAGGAACAGAGTCAGGATATTAAATCAGGTTGTTAGTTCAATGTTATTGTATGTTAACAGGAACAACAGAGTCAGGATATTAAATCAGGTTGTTAGTTTAATGTTATTGTATGTTAACAGGAACAACAGAGTCAGGATATTAAATCAGGTTGTTAGTTCAATGTTATTGTATGTTAACAGGAACAGAGTCAGGATATTAAATCAGGTTGTTAGTTCAATGTTATTGTATGTTAACAGGAACAACAGAGCCAGGATATTAAAATCAGGTTGTTAGTTCAATGTTATTGTATGTTAACAGGAACAACAGAGTCAGGATATTAAATCAGGTTGTTAGTTCAATGTTAGTGTATGTTTATAGGAACAACAGAGTCAGGATATTAAATCAGGTTGTTAGTGTAATGTTATTGTATGTTAACAGGAACAACAGAGTCAGGATATTAAATCAGGTTGTTAGTTCAATGTTATTGTATGTTAACAGGAACAACAGAGTCAGGATATTAAATCAGGTTGTTAGTTTAATGTTATTGTATGTTAACAGGATCAACAGAGTCAGGATATTAAAATCAGGTTGTTAGTTCAATGTTATTGTATATTAATAGGAACAGAGTCAGGATATTAAATCAGGTTGTTAGTGTAATGTTATTGTATGTTAACAGGAACAACAGAGTCAGGATATTAAATCAGGTTGTTAGTTCAATGTTAGTGTATGTTAACAGGAACAACAGAGTCAGGATATTAAATCAGGTTGTTAGTTTAATGTTATTGTATGTTAACAGGATCAACAGAGTCAGGATATTAAAATCAGGTTGTTAGTTCAATGTTATTGTATATTAATAGGAACAGAGTCAGGATATTAAGTCAGGTTGTTAGTTTAATGTTATTGTATATTAATAGGAACAGAGTCAGGATATTAAATCAGGTTGTTAGTGTAATGTTATTGTATGTTAACAGGAACAACAGAGTCAGGATATTAAATCAGGTTGTTAGTTCAATGTTATTGTATGTTAACAGGAACAACAGAGTCAGGATATTAAATCAGGTTGTTAGTGTAATGTTATTGTATGTTAACAGGAACAACAGAGTCGGGATATTAAGTCAGGACATAATTGCAGATGGTCAGCAGCATGTTTGTTACCCTCGTATAAAAAGGGCCATTTGAAAACACATGAACAAGACATGAAGTTAACAGCTAAAATAAAGATGGTCCCAAACTCAAAGTGTGTATATAGATACATACAGTGGGGAGAACAAGTCTGTCTCAGCCTCCAGTATTTATGCTGCAGTAGTTTGTGTCTCGGGGGGGCTAGGGTCAGTTTGTTATATCTGGAGTACTTCTCCTGTCCTATTCGGTCCTGTGTGAATTTAAGTGTGCTCTCTCTAATTCTCTCTTTCTTTCTCTTGGAGGACCTGAGCCCTAGGACCATGCCCCAGGACTACCTGACATGATGACTCCTTGCTGTCCCCAGTTCACCTGGCCGTGCTGCTGCTCCAGTTTCAACTGTTCTGCCTTATTATTATTGGAGCATGCTGGTCATCTATGAACATTTGAACATCTTGGCAATGTTCTGTTATAATCTCCACCCGGCACAGCCAGAAGAGGACTGGCCACCCAACATAGCCTGGTTCCTCTCTAGGTTTCTTCCTAGGTTTTGGCCTTTCATGGGAGTTTTTCCTAGCCACCGTGCTTCTACACCTGCATTGCTTGCTGTTTGGGGTTTTAGGCTGGGTTTCTGCACAGCACTTTGAGATATCAGCTGATGTACGAAGGGCTATATAAATAAATTTGATTTTATTTGATTATTTGATACACTGCCGATTGTGCAGGTTGTCCTACTTACAAAGCATGTAGAGGTCTGTAATTTTTATCATAGGTACACTTGAAGTGTGAGAGACGGAATCTAAAACAAAAATCCAGAAAATCACATTGTATAATTTTTAAGTAATTTCCCCAAGAACACAGTGGCCTCCATCATTCTTAAATGGAAGAAGTTAGGAACCACAAAGACTCTTCCTAGAGCTGGCCGCTCAGCCAAACTGAGCAATCAGGGGAGAAGAGCCTTGGTCAGGGAGGTGACCAAGAACCCAATGGTCACTCTGAAAGAGCTCCTCTGTGGAGATGGGAGAACCTTCCAGAAGGACAGCCATCTCTGCAGCACTCCACCAATCAGGCCTTTATGGTAGAGTGGCCAGACAGAAGCCACTCCTCAGTAAAAGGCACATTACAGTCTGCTTAGTTTGCCAAAAGGCACCTAAAGGACTCAGACCATGAGAAACAAGATGGTCTGATGAAACCAAGATTGAACTCTTTGGCCTGAAAGCCAACCATCACATCTGGAGGAAACCTGCCACCATCCCTACGGTGAAGCATGGTGGTGGCAGCATCATGCTTTGGGGATGTTTTTCAGAGGGAGTGACAGGGAGACTAGTCAGGATCGAGGGAAAGATGACAGGAGCAAAGTACAGAGAGATCCTTCATAAAAACCTGCTCCAGAGCGCTCAGGACCTCAGACTGGGGCGAAGGTTCACCTTCCATCAGGACAATGACCCTAGGCACACGGACAAGACAACACAGAAGTAGCTTCGGGACAAGTCTCTGAATGTCCTTGAGTGGCCCAGCCAGAGCCCGGACTTGAACCCGATTGAACATCTCTGGAGAGACCTGAGAATAGCTGTGCAGCGACACTCCCCATCCAACCTGACAGAGATGAGAGGATCTGCAGAGAAGAATGGGAGAAACTCCCCAAATACAGGTGTGCCAAGCTTGTTGCGTCATCACCAAGAAGACTTGAGGTTGTAATCGCTGCCAAAAGTGCTTTCGACAAAATACTGAGTAAAGGGTCTGAATACTGATGTAAATATGATCCGCTTTTTTAATGTTTAATAAATTAGCAAAAATTTCTAAACCTGTTTTTGCTTTGTCATTATGGGGTATTGTGTGTAGATTGATAGGAAATGAGACATTTTTTTGTTGTCAATTTTAGAATAAGGCGTAATAACGTACAAAATGTGGGAAAAGTCAAGGGGTCTGAATACTTTCCAAATGCACTGTATCTTACGACTGACATGGGTCCACATTGGCATGGACAGGATCACTGTTTAAATATGAGGCAGGTATGTGTTATGTCCTTGATACATGAGAGTGAGTCAGTGTTTTGAGAAGAGACTGTGACAGAGGGGAATAGACAGATGGAAACGAGGGGGAGGGAGAGAACGAGAGAGAGAAAGAAGAGAGAGAGAAAGAAAAGAGAGAGGAGGGAGAGGAGAAAGAGGGAGAGAGGGGAAAGAGGGAGAAAGAGGGAGAAAGAGGGAGAGAGGAGAAAGAGGGAGAGATGAGAAAGAGGGAGAGAGGAGCAAGAGAGAGAGAGGAGAAAGAGAGAGAGAGAGAGAGGAGAAAGAGGAGAAAGAGGGAGAAAGAGAGGAGAAAGAGGGAGAGGAGAAAGAGGGAGAGGAGAAAGAGGGAGAGGAGAAAGAGGGAGAGGAGAAAGAGGGAGAGAGGAGAAAGAGGGAGAGAGGAGAAAGAGGGAGAGAGGAGAAAGAGGGAGAGAGGAGCAAGAGAGAGAGGAGAAAGAGAGAGAGAGAGGAGAAAGAGAGGAGAAAGAGAGGAGAAAGAGAGGAGAAAGAGAGGAGAAAGAGAGGAGAAAGAGGAGAAAGAGGGAGAAAGAGAGAGAGGAGAAAGAGGGAGAAAGAGGGAGAAAGAGAGAGAGGAGAAAGAGGGAGAAAGAGAGAGAGGAGAAAGAGCGAGAAAGAGAGGAGAAAGAGGGAGAAGGAAAGGGAGAGGAGAGCGAGCGATCAAGAAAGAAAGCGAGAGGAGAGAGGAGAAAGAGGGAGAGAGAGGAGAACAAGAGGGAGAGGGAGAGGAGAGTGAGCGATCAAGAAAGAAAGCGAGAGAGGCAGAGAAAAAGAGAAGGGAACAGAAAGAGGGAACAGGAGTAGAGGAGGGGTGATATGTTGCCTGCATGTAGAGCCTGCAGTGAAACTCTCATTCTGATACTTCATTCATTCATGGGGGAATTCATTATAAAACAGCTAGAGGCCCCTAACTAATGGTTATTCAGCTACATGCCACTATATTAACTTGTTTCTACTACACCAGACCCAGCTGCTTTCTCTGGCTAGAGGCTCTCTATCCTAGACCCAGACACGCACGATTGATTGGCGAGGGGTTGTTGCCCCTCTCTCCTTCTCCTAAAGGGTCAGGGGGGGGTCGCGCACCGCAGACAGACCATACAGCTCCAGGAGAAAGGAACATAAAAAACCTGATTTCTTATTTCAAGGAAAGTTAGGTTATTATGCACACACACACGCACACACACACACAGACAGACACAGACAGACACAGACACACACAGACACACACACGCACACACACACAGACAGACACAGACAGACACAGACACACACAGACACACACACACGCACACAGACAGACACAGACAGACACAGACACACACAGACACGCACACACGCACACACACACACACACGCACGCACACACACACACACAAACAAAGAGTGTGTAATGTGTTAGGAACATGTGTTCTACATGGTGTATAAGTGTGTAACCTCTAAATTCAGGTTTAGAGGGCTTCTTTAAAGAACTAGCGAGGTCGTAGTCACAGCATCACGTGGCTTGGTGGGGAATAGATTAAACTAGAGTTCACAAACACTACAACTTGGCTTCTTTATAAAGATGAAAAATATTTAGAGATACATTTCAGGATGAGGTGAAAAATAACACTTATGGGTTTAGATTTTAAACTAAAACTACCTTGAACCCTAATACTGATACTTATAAACAGTGGTGTGGTTGGGAGTGGAACCTCAACCCCTTACAGTGTAATGTCCTCATCCACCACCAGGCCTGCCTCTCCTCCACCACCAGGCCTGCCTCTCCTCCACCACCAGGCCTGCCTCTCCTCCTCCACCACCAGGCCTGCCTCTCCTCCACCACCAGGCCTGCCTCTCCTCCACCACCAGGCCTGCCTCTCCTCCTCCACCAGCACCAGGCCAGCCTCTCCTCCTCCACCACCAGGCCTGCCTCTCCTCCTCCTCCACCACCAGGCCTGCCTCTCCTCCTCCACCACCAGGCCTGCCTCTCCTCCTCCACCACCAGGCCTGCCTCTCCTCCTCCACCACCAGGCCTGCCTCTCCTCCACCACCAGGCCTGCCTCTCCTCCTCCACCACCAGCAGGCCTGCCTCTCCTCCACCACCACCACCAGGCCTGCCTCTCCTCCTCCTCCACCACCAGGCCTGCCTCTCCTCCTCCTCCACCACCAGGCCTGCCTCTCCTCCTCCACCACCAGGCCTGCCTCTCCTCCTCCACCACCAGGCCTGCCTCTCCTCCACCACCACCAGGCCTGCCTCTCCTCCTCCACCACCACCAGGCCTGCCTCTCCTCCACCACCACCAGGCCTGCCTCTCCTCCTCCTCCACCACCAGGCCTGCCTCTCCTCCTCCACCACCAGGCCAGCCTCTCCTCCTCCACCACCAGGCCAGCCTCTCCTCCACCACCACCAGCACCAGGCCAGCCTCTCCTCCACCACCACCAGCACCAGGCCAGCCTCTCCTCCACCACCAGCACCAGGCCAGCCTCTCCTCCTCCACCACCACCAGGCCAGCCTCTCCTCCTCCACCACCACCAGGCCAGCCTCTCCTCCTCCACCACCACCAGGCCAGCCTCTCCTCCTCCACCACCACCAGGCCAGCCTTTCCTCCTCCACCACCACCAGGCCAGCCTTTCCTCCTCCACCACCACCAGGCCTGCCTTTCCTCCTCCACCACCACCAGGCCTGCCTCTCCTCCTCCACCACCACCAGGCCTGCCTCTCCTCCTCCACCACCACCAGGCCTGCCTCTCCTCCTCCACCACCACCAGGCCTGCCTCTCCTCCTCCACCACCACCAGGCCTGCCTCTCCTCCTCCACCACCACCAGGCCTGCCTCTCCTCCTCCACCACCACCAGGCCTGCCTCTCCTCCTCCACCACCACCAGGCCTGCCTCTCCACCACCACCAGGCCTGCCTCTCCTCCTCCACCACCACCAGGCCTGCCTCTCCTCCTCCACCACCAGGCCTGCCTCTCCTCCTCCTCCTCCACCACCAATCCCCCTGTTTCTCTCTAATTACCAGGCCTGGCCCGTGTGTGTTTTCCACAGCGGGAGCCTGTTCATGAAGACCACACCCCCACACTCTCTCTCTCTCTATTTACCGCAGCGGGGTTCCTGGGGGGAGCCCTTCATGAAGAGCATGCAGGGTGCTGCGTTGATCAGTCTCTTCAGACGCTCATTAAGGTCCTCTTTAGGGGGCTCCGCCCCTGGCCCGCCCAGCCCCCCCGAGCTGACCGACAGCCTCTGGACCTTATTGGTCAGCTCTGGGGCATGAGCTCCGTCCAGCCTGTCAATCTTCTGGCCACCCTGAGACCCACCAGAGGATAGGGGGGGGAGAAAGGAAAATAACATTAATATTTTAACGTAATGGTTTTTTCTTTTTGTTTGCATGTTTGTATTATTCTAGAGGAGGAGGGTTGAGAGAGAGAGAGATCCAAGAAAGAGAGAGAGGCCGGGAAAAAAAAAAAGAGCGAGAAAGAGAGAAAGAGATTCAAGGACAGGAGTCCTCTCCCAGTTTAATGTTTGGCATGTTAAATCATCAGTGAAGGCCTGACAGAACAATTGGGAGAATAATTTTGCACGCCCAATTTTTCAGTTTTTGATTTGTTAAAAAAGTTTAAAATATCCAATAAATGTCGTTCCACGTCATGATTGTGTCCCACTTGTTGTTGATTCTTCACTAAAAAATACAGTTTTATATCTTTATGTTTGAAGCCTGAAATGTGGCAAAAGGTCGCAAAGTTCAAGGGGGCCGAATACTTTCGCAAGACACTGTATACACTAGGTTATTATGGTACTGACTGTGGAGAAGCTGTAAACTAGTGTTTTATGGTACTGACTGTGGAGAAGCTGTAAACTAGTGTTTTATGGTAATGACTGTGGAGAAGCTGTAAACTAGTGTTTTATGGTACTGACTGTGGAGAAGCTGTAAACTAGGTTATTATGGTACTGACTGTGGAGAAGCTGTAAACTAGTGTTTTATGGTACTGACTGTGGAGAAGCTATAACTAGGTTATTATGGTACTGACTGTGGAGAAGCTGTAAACTAGGTTACTATGGTACTGACTGTGGAGAAGCTTTAACTAGGTTATTATGGTACTAACTGTGGAGAAGCTGTAAACTAGTGTTTTATGGTACTGACTGTGGAGAAGCTGTAAACTAGTGTTTTATGGTACTAACTGTGGAGAAGCTGTAAACTAGGTTATTATGGTACTGACTGTGGAGAAGCTGTAAACTAGGTTATTATGGTACTGACTGTGGAGAAGCTATAAACTAGGTTATTATGGTACTGACTGTGGAGAAGCTGTAAACTAGGTTATTATGGTACTGTGGAGAAGCTGTAAACTAGGTTATTATGGTACTGACTGTGGAGAAGCTGTAAACTAGGGTTTTATGGTACTAACTGTGGAGAAGCTGTAAACTAGGTTATTATGGTACTGACTGTGGAGAAGCTGTAAACTAGGTTATTATGGTACTGACTGTGGAGAAGCTTTAACTAGGTTATTATGGTACTGACTGTGGAGAAGCTGTAAACTAGGGTTTTATGGTACTAACTGTGGAGAAGCTGTAAACTAGGTTATTATGGTACTGACTGTGGAGAAGCTGTAAACTAGGTTATTATGGTACTGACTGTGGAGAAGCTATAAACAGAAGCTATAAACTGGGTTATTATGGTACTGACTGTGGAGAAGCTGTAAACTAGGTTATTATGGTACTGTGGAGAAGCTGTAAACTAGGTTATTATGGTACTGACTGTGGAGAAGCTGTAAACTAGGTTATTATGGTACTGACTGTGGAGAAGCTGTAAACTAGGTTATGGTACGGACTGTGGAGAAGCTATAAACTAGGTTATTATGGTACTGACTGTGGAGAAGCTGTAAACTAGGGTTTTATGGTACTAACTGTGGAGAAGCTGTAAACTAGGTTATTATGGTACTGACTGTGGAGAAGCTGTAAACTAGGTTATTATGGTACTGACTGTGGAGAAGCTGTAAACTAGGTTATTATGGTACTGACTGTGGAGAAGCTGTAAACTAGGTTATTATGGTACTAACTGTGGAGAAGCTATAAACTAGGTTATTATGGTACTGACTGTGGAGAAGCTGTAAACTAGGGTTTTATGGTACTAACTGTGGAGAAGCTGTAAACTAGGTTATTATGGTACTGACTGTGGAGAAGCTGTAAACTAGGTTATTATGGTACTAACTAGGTTATTATGGTACTAACTGTGGAGAAGCTGTAAAGTAGGTTTTATTCTCCTACTGATCCTGATACCCAGTGTGTGTTACCTCTCCTAACAGACAAGCACTTACCAGCAGCCTCGAAGGCTGATAGAGGCATCCCAAGGGCAGCATGTTACTTACCATACTGTACAAAGAAATGAATAAAATAACTAATGAACTTGACACTGTAAATGTTTATTTCAAACACTTGTTTTTTTTCTTCCAGTTTTCCGTTATAAAACGACAAGAAAAATTCATAAACTCCACAACAAACGCAGCTGTGCTGCTGGCAGCAGCGGTTTGGGTCTCACGGTGAGTCCCTTTCAGACCCGGGTCTCACGGTGAGTCCCTTTCAGACCCGGGTCTCACGGTGAGTCCCTTTCAGACCCGGGTCTCACGGTGAGTCCCGTTCAGACCCGGGTCTCACGGTGAGTCCCGTTCAGACCCGGGTCTCACGGTGAGTCCCGTTCAGACCCGGGTCTCACGGTGAGTCCCGTTCAGACCCGGGTCTCACGGTGAGTCCCGTTCAGACCCGGGTCTCACGGTGAGTCCCGTTCAGACCCGGGTCTCACGGTGAGTCCCGTTCAGACCCGGGTCTCACGGTGAGTCCCGTTCAGACCCGGGTCTCACGGTGAGTCCCTTTCAGACCCGGGTCTCACGGTGAGTCCCTTTCAGACCCGGGTCTCACGGTGAGTCCCTTTCAGACCCGGGTCTCACGGTGAGTCCCTTTCAGACCCGGGTCTCACGGTGAGTCCCTTTCAGACCCGGGTCTCACGGTGAGTCCCTTTCAGACCCGGGTCTCACGGTGAGTCCCTTTCAGACCCGGGTCTCACTGTGAGTCCCTTTCAGACCTGGGTCTCTTTCAGACCTGGGTCTCACGGTGAGTCCCTTTCAGACCTGGGTCTCACGGTGAGTCTCTTTCAGACCTGGGTCTCACGGTGAGTCCCTTTCAGATGGTGAAGCATTCTACCTGCTCTACTATTACTGAACCTCAATTCCACCTCACAACGTCTGCATTTCCTTCTCATTTCCTTCTACCCTGGGGCGGCAGGGTAGCCTAGTGGTTAGAGCGTTGGACTAGTAACCGGAAGGTTGCAAGTTCAAATCCCCGAGCTGACAAGGTTAAAAATCTGTCGTTCTGCCCCTGAACAGGCAGTTAACCCACTGTTTCTAGGCCGTCATTGAAAATAAGAATTTGTTCTTAACTGACTTGCCTAGTTAAATAAAGGTAAAAAATAAAAAAACAGGATGAGCTCAATTTTGAGTCTCATAAAGTTAATTAATTCTTTGCATTTTTTTATATAAATTTGCAAAAATGTTTGAACGTGTTTTTGCTTTATTATACAGTGTAGATTGATGTGTAGATTGATGTGTAGATTTGAAATTAACTTCTCAAAGTATTGTCATAAAGTACTGCTGGTCTTTCTCTGCCATTTGTCCAACTGTTAACGACGTAGCGGTGAAGAGTCGACCCCAAAATAAGTTGATTCCTTGACTCCTTGCATGTCGACTCCTATTTCAGGGGGATTCAATTCCGCCAGGAATCGACTCCTATTCCGCCAGGAATCGACTCCTATTCCGCCAGGAATCGACTCCTATTCCGCCAGGAATCGACTCCTATTCCGCCAGGAATCGACTCCTATTTCAAGGGGAGTCAAGATTCAATTCCGCCAGGAATCGACTCCTATTTCAGGGGGTGTCAAGATTCAATTCCGTCAGGAATCGACTCCTAAGATCCAGCATTTTTGGAATGGAGGAGATGTGATTAGTTGTCGTACTTCCGAGAACACAAAATACTAGCATCTTTCATAGCGAGCTAGTGAGGGACGGAGCGAGAGGGCAGACAGAGTCAGAACCGTGCACTAGGCCTATCAGCAATCAAAAGTTGTAGCTCGCAACAGAATAATGTTGCTCACAATTTTCTTGGCTTGCAATGTCTCGCAACTTCAGTAAAGCAAGTGGTCAGAATATGTGGGAACTCCTTCAAGACTGTTGGAAAAGCCTTCCACGTGAAGCTGGTTGAGAGAATACCAAGAGTGCGCAAAGCTGTCATCAAGGCAAAGGGTGGCTACTTTGAATAATCTCAAATATATTTAGATTTGTTTACCATTTTTGGGGGGTTACTACATGATTCCTTCCATATGTGTTATTTCATCGTTTTGATGTCTTCACTATTATTCAACAATGTAGAAAATAGTAAAAATAAAGAAAAACCCTGGAATGAAAAGGTGTCCAAACTTTTGATTGGTACTGTATGTAGGTAGGAAGATAGATATAAACTCAGCAACAATTTTTTTTAAAGTCCTCTCCCTGTCAACTGTGTTTATTTTCTGTAAACTTAATGTGTAAATATTTGTATGAACATAACAAGATTCAGCAACAGACATAAACTGAACAAGTTCCACAGACATGTGACTAACAGAAATGTAATAATGTGTCCCTGAACATAGGGGGGTGAAAATCAAAAGTAACAGTAGGATCTGGTGGCCACCAGCTGCATTAAGTACTGCAGTGCATCTCCTCCTCATGGACTGCACCAGATTTGCGAGTTCTTGCTGTGAGATGTTACCCCACTCTTCCACCAAGGCACCTGCAAGTTCTCGGACATTTCTGGGGGGGAATGGCTAGCCGTCACCCTTCGATCCAACAGGTCCCAGACATGCTGAATGGGATTGAGATCCGGGCTCTTCGCTGGCCATGGCAGAACACTGACATTCCTGTCTTGCAGGAAATCACACACAGAACGAGCAGTATGGCTGGTGGCATTGTCATGCTTGGAGGGTCATGTCAGGATGAGCCTGCAGGAAGGGTACCACATGAGGGAGGAGGATGTCTTCCCTGTAACGCATAGCGTTGAGATTGCCTGCAATGACAACAAGCTCAGTCCGATGATGCTGTGACACACCGCCCCAGACCATGACGGACCCTCCACCTCCAAATCGATCTCGCTCCAGAGTACAGGCCTCGGTGTAACGCTCATTCCTTCGACGATAAACGCGAATCCGACCATCACCCCTGGTGAGACAAAACCGCGACTCATCAATGAAGAGCGCTTTTTGCCAGTCATGTCTGGTCCAACGAGGGTGGGTTTGTGCCCATAGGCGACGTTGTTGCCGGTGACATCTGGTGAGGACCTGCCTTACAACAGGCCTACAAGCCCTCAGTCCATCCTCTCTCAGCCTATTGTGGACAGTCTGAGCACTGATGGATTGTGCGTTCCTGGTGTAACTCGGGCAGTTGTTGTTGCCATTCTGTACCTGTCCCGCAGGTGTGATGTTCGGATGTACCGATCCTGTGCAGGTGTTGTTACACGTGGTTTGCCACTGCGAGGATGATCAGCTGTCCGTCCTGTCTCCCCGTAGAGCTGTCTTAAGCTTCTCACAGTACGGACATTGCAATTTATTGCCCTGGCCACATCTGCAGTCCTCATACCTCATGCCTCCTTGCAGCATGCCTAAGGCACATTCACGCAGATAAGCAGGGACCTTGAGCATCTTTCAGAGTCAGTAGAAAGGCCTCTTTAGTGTCCTAAGTTTTCATAACTGTGACCTTAATTGCCTACAGTCTGTAAGCTGTTAGTGTCTTAATGACCGTTCCACAGGTGCATGTTCATGAATTGTTTATGGTTCATTGAAGAAGCATTGGAAACAGTGTGTAAACCCTTCACAATGAAGATCTGTGAAGTTATTTGGATTTTTCCTAATTAAGACAGGGTCCTGAAAAGGGATGTATTTTTTTTGTTTATAAGTGAAGAAGATTGTTAATGCATTAGAGGAGGCATATTCAATTAGCAAATAAAGGATCAAGGGCTTTGGATCAGATAGCATAGTACTCCTGCTTCATTCATTTAAACATGAATTTACAGTAACTGTAGCATGCTGAATTCAAAGTAGAATCCTGGATAACTTTGACCTTGTATTCTGCTTGAGTAGACTGAATAATTGATCATCATCTCACAAAACAGGGTGATTCAAGATGAATCTGCATGATTCTCCTGTTTCCATGCAATGTTGAAGCTTGACTGTCATGGGCGATGTGCCTCAATGGTGCCAATCGGGCGAGGTGAAATATCCATTCTATTTTATTGGATCCGTTTCATGTTTCTGTCCTTGCATTGTCCAGTTGGTTTGAAAAAGTACAGCTTCTGTTTTTTTTCAGGTAAAGTTGATGAGTATCAGGATAGTTGCACAAACCCTTTACAATGAAGATCTGTGAAGTTATTTGGATTTTTACGAATTATCTTTGATAGACAGGGTCCTGAAAAAGGGGCGTTTCTTTTTTTGCTGAGTTTATACACACACACACACAAAATACATGACCAAAGGTATGTTCATGGCCATAATATGGAGTTGGTCCCCCCCTTTGCTGCTGTAACAGCCTCCACTCTTCTGGGAAGGCTTTCCACTAGATGTTGGAACATTACTGCGGGGACTTGCTTCCATACAGCCACAAGAGTATCAGTGAGGTCGGGCACTGATGTTGGGTGATTAGGCCTGGCTCGCAGTCGGTGTTCCAATTCATCCCAAAGGTGTTTGATGGGGTTGAGGTCAGGGCTCTGTGCAGGCCAGTCAAGTTCTACCACACCGATCTTCACAAACCCTTTCTGTATGGTCCTCGCTTAGTGCACGGGGGCATTGTCATGCTGAAACAGGAAATGGCCTTCCCCAAACAGTTGCCACAAAGTTGGATGCACAGAATTGTCTAGAATGTCATTGTATCGATAAGATTTCCCTTCACTTGGACTGGCCCAAACTATGAAAAACAGACCATTATTCCTCCTCCACCAGACTTTACAGTTGGCACTATGCATTGGGGCAGGTAGCGTTCTCCTGGCATTCGCCAAACCCAGATTTGTCTGTCGGACTGCCAGATGGTGAAGCGTGATTCATAACTCCAGAGAATGCGTTTCCACTGCTCCAGAGTCCAATGGCCGCGATCTTCACATCACTCCAGCTGACCCTTGGCATTTCGCATGGTGATCTTAGGCTTGTGTGCGGCTGCTCAACCACGGAAACCCATTTCATGAAGCTCCCGACGAAGAGATATTGTGCTGACGTTGCCTCCAGAGGCAGTTTTAAACTCAGTAGTGAGTGTTTCAACTGAGGACAGACGATTTTTAAGCGTTACAGCACTCAACGGTCCCATTCTGTGAGCTTGTGTGGCCTACCACTTCACGGCTGAGCCGCTGTTGCTCCTAGACGTTTCCACTTCACAATAACAGCACTTACAGTTGACCGGGGCAGCTCTAGCAGGGCAGAAATGTGACCAACTGACTTGTTGGAAAGGTGACATCCTATGACGGTGCCACGTTGAAAGTCACTGAGCTCTTCAGTAAGGCCATTCTACTGCCCATGTTTGTCTATGGAGATTGCATGGCTGTGTGCTTGATTTTATACACCTGTCAGCAACGGGTGTGGCTGAAATAGCCGAATCCAATAATACTTTTGGCCAAGTAGTGGAACTTAGTTTTTTACACTACTTGACTCACCTTAAAGGACAGGAAGGTCGGGACTGAGGTAATAAGACTCACCTTAAAGAAGAGGAAGGTCGGGACTGAGGTAATAAGACTCACCTTAAAGAAGAGGAAGGTCGGGACTGAGGTAATCTCATATTTCTCTGATACCTCTGGCACTGCTTCTGCCTCCAGCTGTAAGACAGAGAGGAGGGTAGGAGGGAGGAAGGGGTGGAGGGAGAGAGAGATAGGAGGGAGGAAGGGGTGGAGGGAGAGAGAGAGGAGGGAGGAAGGGGTGGAGGGAGAGAGAGAGGAGGGAGGAAGGGGTAGAGAGAGAGAGAGAGGAGGGTAGGAGGGAGGAAGGGTGAGAGAGAGAGGAGGGAGGGAGTGATGGAGGGAGAGAGAGAGGAGGGTAGGAGGGAGGAAGGAAGGGATGGAGGGAGAGAGAGAGGAGGGAAGGAGGGAGGAAGGGTGAGAAAGGAGGGAGGAAGGGATGGAGGGAGAGAGAGAGGAGGTAGGAAGGGATGGAGGGAGAGAGAGAGGAGGGAAGGAGGGAGGAAGGGATGGAGGGAGAGAGAGAAGTGAAGGAGAGAGGAAGGGATAGAGGGAGCGAGAGGGAGAGAGAGGAAGGGATGGAGGGAGAGAGAGAGAGGAGGGAAGGAGAGAGGAAGGAAGGGATGGAGAGAGAGAGAGAAAGGGAGGAGGGAAGGAGGGAAGGAGGGAGGAAGGATGGGATGGAGAGAGAAAGGGAGGAGGGAAGGAGGGAGGAAGGGGTGGAGGGAAGGGATGGAGGGAGAGAGAGAAGTGAAGGAGAGAGGAAGGGATGGAGGGAGAGAGAGGAAGGGATGGAGGGAGAGAGAGAGAGGAGGGAAGGAGAGAGGAAGGGATGGAGGGAGAGAGAGGAGGGAAGGAGAGAGGAAGGGATGGAGGGAGAGAGAGGAGGGAAGGAGAGAAGAAGGGATGGAGGGAGAGAGAGAGAGGACAAAGCAAGGGAAGAGGAAGGGAGAAAGAGATGGAGTGAATGAGGGAGGAAGGGAAGAGGAAGGGAGAAAGAGATGGAGTGAATGAGGGAGCAAGGGAAGAGGAAGGGAGAAAGAGATGGAGTGAATGAGGGAGGAAGGGAAGAGGAAGGGAGAAAGAGATGGAGTGAATGAGGGAGGAAGGGAAGAGGAAGGGAGAAAGAGATGGAGTGAATGAGGGAGGAAGGGAAGAGGAAGGGAGAAAGAGATGGAGTGAATGAGGGATCATCCACATAAATGTTGATACCCCTTTGTTCCCTTTCCAAGCCATCAAACAATGTCTGCATCCACACATGAAGAACCCCACTGCACCCCACAGAGTTTCCCCTCAACACTAGGTTTATTTAGCCAGCAGGCATCACCCTTCAGGGAGAAAATAAAGCACACATTCACCACTTTGATATGTCTAACAAGCAAGACAAATGAGAGAGCAGAACAGCACCATCTCCTGCTCTGCTCAGGGTGCTGTGATCTATGATTGGTGATGGATAGTTGCTTTGTTCTTGACAGTGGTAATCCACCAGGATCAAATTAAAGGAACTGGCGTGACCACACACACCTCAAACTAACAGAGGAATAAAAACTAACAGAGGAATAAAAATAGTTCCAAGTTTTCATTTACTTTAAAATCATTAAATATATATAAATATTTCTCACATGTTCAAGTGAATTCAATGTATAAAAAAACAATTGGCTACATGTGAGGAAACACACTGATGTTTCTGATATCAACAGTTGTTAACTTTTTTTAAAAAGGTCAAGTTAGCTACCGTCCTACACTGGAGCATCACACAAACAGGGCTTTTGAAGGTACACCGGAGCATCACACAAACAGGGCTTTTGAAGGTACACCGGAGCATCACACAAACAGGGCTTTTGAAGCTACACCGGAGCACCACACAAACAGGGCTTTCGAAGCTACACCGGAGCACCACACAAACAGGGCTTTTGAAGCTACACTGGAGCATCACACAAACAGGGCTTTTGAAGGTACACTGGAGCACCACACAAACAGGGCTTTTGAAGCTACCCTGGAGCATCACACAAACAGGGCTTTTGAAGCTACACTGGAGCATCACACAAACAGGGCTTTTGAAGCTACACTGGAGCATCACACAAACAGGGCTTTTGAAGCTACACTGGAGCACCACACAAACAGGGCTTTCGAAGGTTTGTAATTTCACCATGAATTTCCAGAAACACCCCCCCCCACCCCCCCCCAGGCAGAGGAAAGAAAATAAACATTGATGCACAAATTGACCCAGAAGAGATTGTTCAATCATATTTAGCGAGCACATATTGTAATCCATAAATCACTGACCCGGGTTGTCGCAGCCAGCCATTACAGACAGGCGATTACAGACTTCCCTTATTTCCTGCCTGGAGCAGAACTCTGCTGTTGGTGTTCCTGATCCACGAGGCATTATGGCCGACAGACACTTATAGGCCATATGAACACAACCTACATCAACGCAGTGAAATACTGCTATGAGAATGGAAACACATAGGCACTAAACATTTATAGTAAAATGCTTGTTTCCATGTGACACGGGTAAGAACAGTGCTATTGATGGGTTAGAGACAAGCTAGGCTGGTACGGGAACTGCAGACTCGTATTGGAATATGTAGGAATATTGTTCATAATTTGGAAGAGAAAAAATAACTTGAAAACACAAATTAAGAAAAAAGCTGTTTTACAGTGTACAATATGTAGGATTAAATATCAATCTACTACTCGTCTAAATATTTATATATATATATATATATTTTTTTTTTTTTTTTTTTTTTTTCTTACCTTTATTTTACTAGACAGGTCAGTAAAGAACAAATTCTTATTTTCAATGAGGGCCTAGGAACAGTGGGTTAACTGCCTTGTTCAGGGGCAGAACAGTGGGTTAACTGCCCCCTTCCCCCTGCTCCTGCCCCCTGTTCCTGCCCCCTTCCCCCTGTTCCTGCCCCCTGTTCCTGCACCTTGTCAGCTCTGGGATTAGAACTTGCAACCTTTCGGTTACTAGTTCAACGCTCTAACCACTAGGCTACCCTGTCGCTACCCTCTCTCTCTATTCTTAATTCCATTCCTTTACTTTAGATGTGTGTGTAATGTTGTGAAATTGTTAGATATTACTTGTTAGATATTACTGCACTGTTGGAAGCTAGAAACACAAGTGCCCCCTTCCCCCTGTTCCTGCCCCCTGCTCCTGCCCCCTGCCCCCTGTTCCTGCCCCCTGTTCCTGCCCCCTGTTCCTGACCCCTTCCCCCTGTTCCTGCCCCCTGCTCCTGCCCCCTGTTCCTGTCCCCTGTTCCTGCCCCCTGTTCCTATTCCCTGCCCCTGCCCTCTGTTCCTGCCACCTGTTCCTGCCCCCTGTTCCTATTCCCTGCCCCTGCCCTCTGTTCCTGCCCCTTGATAATGGGCCATTCTAAATGGAAAGTCATTTGCCATACTAGTAAAGACCAGATTAAATTGAGAATAGTCTGGTGGGTGAAAACATGACCACTTGACGAGAGAACAGCTGTGCAGCCTGAGGCGAGGAACAAGAGCACAAGCTTTTTTCCCTCAACCTTCTCAACTCATCAATAGTCTATTGTCCCATCATGCAGCCTATATATATGTTTTGATTTCTAAGACGATCTGAAGTGTGTATCATTCACAACTACAGCTGCTGAATAACTCGAAGTCTAGTGTTTAGGACCTGTTTCAAATGGTGACTTTTACACTCAACAAAGCCACTTCCTATTGATTTTCTTCTTTTTTATAAATAGCCACTTCCAAAGTAAAAAACAACAACTTTGTTTCTATTGAACAAATAAAGGCATTTTAATGAATTATATGAAGAGCGCCTTGGTCCTCCTTTCTTTTTGATGACCAATTTACCCCTTTTACCAAAGAGCACCTTCTGTCTAGCAAAATGTACTATTGTGTACCTTAGTAGCGCTTCCCTTCCTCCTCTTTCTACTACCAAAGAGCCCCTTCTGTCTACCATAATGTACCATTGTGTACCTTAGTATCGCTTCCCTTCCTCCTCCTTCTACTAGTTATAGCCACTTCCTTTGTCCACTAGCTCCATAACGGGAAACACATCCGTCTTAATGTATTCAGATAACTTCAATTATATTCTTCTTAGTATTAAATCATATAATATAAAATAATAGCACAGGACTTATAAATATATATTGTCTGCTAAATGAACTAGCTAACTTTGGCACGGAGCAGAATCAGATCACAGCCACAGTAGACCAACTCATATTCTGTTCTTCTGAAATACATTTCCTTCACATCATCATGTTTCTTTAGACCTGAATCAAAATAAATCCTGGATTTATTGTGACGGTGTAATATCACATTTATTTATTAGACTATTTTTTTAAATGTGATGTTCCAATGGCGCATCAGTGGCTTGTATGATGGAGGCCTGGAGATGCTCAACGTGTTGAATGTGTCATGACTGCCACAGCCAAAACCAAGACTTAAAAAATAACAGATGTTGGAGGGAATTTTGGAACATAACTAACAAAATAACTTGTACGCTTAAATTCAGTACAAACTAAAAATGTACAGAATTCATTATACAAGAGACAAAAATTCATAAATTCTACAGCACAACGGCAGAGTCATGTCTTTAAGTTGTAACACTAATTAATGACTCAATAATACATGCCTTCTGGGAACGTTGTGATGTCATAAAGTGATGGGCGGAGACAGAATGTTGGCTGTCAGAAGTACTGTCAATGCAACTTTTAATTCCTCTGTTTGCATATTTTAAAACATGTCAGATTAGGGGGCAGTGAGATGCCCGATGGGTTGTACTATAACTCTTCTCGTTAACTATTTTTGGAAAAACGTATATTTCAAACCTGGAAATCAAGCAACACTCCATTGTTAAGACAATGGAAAAATCATATGCTTCATTATCTACACATTGAAAGAGCGTGGGCGATGTAGAGGAACAAAATGGCAGAGAGTAGAGAACAGGTGGTTCTGGGCAGGAGTGATGTTGTTCATGTTTGTCTATGGCATTATTTAGGATGCTTATGACAGAAGCTTATACTATACTGAATAAAACAATTTAACAGTGCAGAAAGTGTGCTTTCACATTTTTTAAAAGATATTTTTTAAAGTGTGCCTTCTAATGGGATTCGATCTCACAACATTCAACTACCTGACTGTCCCCATAGTTCCCTACTCTACCTGCTACAGTACCGGCCAGCTGAAACTACATTTGTAAGTACGGTGTCCAATAGAGGTCAGTGTGTTTGAAAGCAGCTCTGAATAGAAGAAAACACCGGAAGCACGGCGAAATCAGTGGGATCTCACACTCTGCAACACACGGTTTGAGAAAGCAAGTGATCAAACGATGCTTCGGATATTGATGATGCACTTCTGAAAAAAAGAGATGGACACCTCGATACACTGTGCTTCAAAGTTAGCTGCTTAGCGATTTCGACTCATGCCTCGAAGCTCCGGTATCCAATTCAACATCACTACATGTGACATACATCACAAGGTATAGTATGTGCATCAGGCATCATGTAACCTTCATCACAAGGTATAGTATGTGTATCAGGCATCATGTAACCTCCATCACAAGGTATAGTATGTGTATCAGGCATCGTGTAACCTCCATCACAAGGTATAGCATGTGTATCAGGCTTCATGTAATCTCCATTACAAGGTATAGTATGTGTATCAGGCCTTGTGTAATCTCCATCACAAGGTATAGTATGTATATCAGGCATCGTGTAACCTCCATCACAAGGTATAGCATGTGTATCAGGCATCATGTAATCTCCATCACAAGGTATAGTATGTGTATCAGGCATCATGTAACCTCCATCACAAGGTATAGTACCTTGACAAACATGGTGTGTTTGTTCTCCTTTGCCAGCTCTCCCATCACATCGTTCATCTGACTGCACTGAGGGGCCCATGCTGCCTGGAAGTGGACCACCGTCAAGAACCTGGTGGAACAGAGAAGTCCCATTAGATTGGAACGGTGATGTTCAATTGGTCAGTGATCTCGTGCATGATCATCGTTGTATGGCAAGTAAGAATGAACGGGATGTCAGTTAGCTCGGCCTAATTGATGGTAGACAGTAGATGGCAAGTGTGCGTCAAGGAAGAGACAGGGGTCAGATCTCAGCATAGCAATAATAGGTATACAACAGCACAACTTTATAGTGACCCACAGATTCACATGCTAAAGACGTAGGACATGCATGCACACTTGCCAGCTACTGTCTACTATCAATAGGCTGAGCTAAATGACATCCTTTAATTCTTACTGGAATTAAACATTATTTTTATAGCCTACTTGTAAATTATGGATTTCAAAAGCACAATAACTGAATGGACCTAGTTAGCAACCAAACTCTGAAATGGGCAGGCACCTGATGTTATGTAGGATAACACTAGTCATGTCTGATAAAGGGGGGTTAATCTCTCCCTTTCATATAAGGGCTAAACCTAACGTTACATTATCAGGCATAGAATATAATGTCTGCCTAATAGAAAGGCTCATCCACATGAGTTCAAGACACAAGAGTCTTTATATCAGGTAACACACATCAGCGTGTACAATGATCAATTACATTCACGCCATGTACAATAAACATGTGTTATTAGCTAGCATGCAAAAGCAAATATCGGCTAAAACAGCTAGCTAGTTAGTTGCACTTTCATTTGGAGCAGCTAGACAACATTAGCTAGTTATCATTCCATCTAACATGGTGAAGCTACATCACGCTAGCTAACGCTAGATTTCGATATAACAGAAAAGTAGCTATCACAGTAAGCTAAATATCACACGGGGCCTATTTGAATGAAAATCATTAAATGGCTAATGGCTTCAATGTCATGTTATGAAATGATACACATACTTGCCAGCCTTTGATAGCAAGTCCTCAAACTGCTGCGAGGATGTTGCCTCCACTAAAGTCGCCATGTTTTCAGACGTGTGTAATCGCTCACCGAGTGATTGTGTTCTATGTGGATTTCCAGCAGACACAAACCTTACTGTTCTTTCAGACGTGTGTAATCGCTCACCGAGTGATTGTGTTCTATGTGGATTTCCAGCAGACACAAACCTTACTGTTCTCTCAGACGTGTGTAGTCGCTCACCGAGTGATTGTGTTCTATGTGGATTTCCAGCAGACACAAACCTTACTGTTTATGCTTGTTAAGACTGAGCTGAACCGGGGGGTCGGAACGCAATATCATGGTTAATATGAAAAACACAGTGAAACCCTGCGCTAGATTTGAGTCTGAAAACATACCTCCATGCAGGGGATGGGATATGTCCCTGTACTCCAACATGAGGACTTACAGTGGCATATCACATCCCATGCATGGAGGTACATTTTCCCGAACCATATCTCACCTGGCTCCATAGTGAATGTAACGATGACTTTCCGACCCCAGTGCAGCTCAGTGTAAACAAGCTAATGGTACAGTCGGTATATTCTAGCAACTATATGGATGGAACAAGACATAACTACCTACACAGAGTCGGTCTATGACTGATCTATGAACTAAAATGAATAACCAACATGTAAAATATAATTATAATAATAATTATAATGGAGAAAATGTGTTGAGCATGCATTTGGTATGGGGGGGGGGGGGGTAATTTGTCCTCATATTCCACAAATAAATAAAATCAATGGTATTTAATAATAAATAAAACGTTTACATCAGTCACTGTCACAAAGTGCTGTCCAGAAAGGCCCCCCCGCTACTTGGAAACGGGGACGACACTTTGAAGAGTCAGAAGCAGAGAAATCAAGAGGACGGTTGTCGTGTCCTTGCGGTAGAAAAGCGAACTGAAAGTGAAATAGTGAACCAGCTAACAAGGTAGCCAGAGACTGAACCGTTTTGTAGCCACTTCTCTAGTTGCAATTTCATTGATTTGTGGAATCGCAGCCGGACGTTTCTGAAAATACCTCGTTAGTATTGAACTGGTTAGCGACACTGGACGTGTTGTGTATGTTTGCTTGCCAGATATCTAACGTTAATGTTACCTTTTGACATTTTGTTATTACATTCAGTCGATAGATACTAAAACTAGGTGTAATAATCTTCCACAACCATGGAATATATGACAGCCCTCCAGAAGAAGAGACGCCACGAAGGAGACCTTCAAACCCGGAAAGATTGCCAAGCGGTATGACGGTAACCGTCCTTATTAAAAACTAGTTTATAGCCTTGAAACCCGACGTTGAATTGCATTGAACGATTAACGATGAAATACAATTCTATTCAACAACATTGTGGATTGAAGAGAGGCCGTGAGAGGAAACTTCCCTGATTCAAGAGCTCATTTCTGTCCGGCGAAGAATTCAATGCAATTCAACGTCGGGTTTCCAATGTTAAACAGTAACCTTTTGCTTTAGTGGAAACATTATTGCCATTGGTGTATTTCTATAGTTGAGCTAACACCAGTCTAGCTATCTGGCTATTGAAATAGCTGTCCAGTTGGCTTGTTGCTATCTTTAGGCTAAATCAGTTCATAGTGATTTATTGGTTATCACGTGTGCATGTATTTGTGATTGCTACTCGTTTAGCTAACCTTGCATGGATATTTGGTTGTATGGGAGCTAGCTAAGCTAAGCTAACTCATAGGGAACTAACGTGTTTACAAAATGTAGAAGCACGTGTCACTATGAATACGTGCTACACAGTCTCTCATGAAGAAACGCTCTCTTAGTGCATTAGCGAAGTGCACGCATGCCTATAACCACTTAGCTAACTAGCTCGATCATTATTACCTGTCACGTTACACAACTATGCTGCATTGTTTGAATCCTCAGAAACGACTGTGCAACGGAGCGGGAGTCTGCGTCCAGGTTGAACAAGGCGGGATGGTGACTGACAGCATGCAACAGCAGGGTGTCCCAAACAGCGGTGTCGGCAGCAACCACCCAGCTTCTAACGTGGTAGATATGCGTATTCAATTATTTTTTGAAAATATATATATTTTTTGCATATTCATCTATTTTGGATACTTTTGTTGCTACAGTCTAGGCCTATAGTTGAAAGGAGTGTTTTTACGGTCCATGTTTTCCTCCTTGAATGATGATGACGCTGGAGTGGTAATAAAGGTTCATAGGTCAAGCAGTAAGGGACACTGGGCGTATCCATGCCTACATGCTTCCTCAATATCTTTATCTCTATAAAGTGTAGCCTTGGCTATCTTTACGACAGTTTTTTTTTCCCTCAATGCTGGTGATGTCAAGGAAGCAATAACTGTTTGGGAAATTGCATCTCATCCTTACCCAAGGAATGTGGCTTAGTGCCACAATGTTGACATTTATATTTGTATATCTTTTCACTCCACTGTGGATTTGACCTTCTGTCATATTTCGTTTTACTTTGAATAGTCTTGTCTTCAATGCAGTGTTTATCCTCAAAAATGTTTTATTGCAGAACTACAATATGACAATCCGTTAAATTAATTGAGTGTAATTATTGCCGTAGTAACCCTCCAGGCTCGTGTTGTCTCTTGTACAGGTCTATGCAGTCCAAGGCAGCCAATGTTGTAATCGGTGCCTGGCAGGGGAGCCCGTAAGTAGTGTCCTGATTTTTTGCCTGAACATATCCCAGTAGTGACTGATATCATATGTCAGTGTCTAGGCCTATAACCCAGCATTTTGTACAAGCCATCCCAGAAACACCTAAACAAATGTCTCATCAGTGGCAATCGGGGATTTAACAGCTGAAGCACATATAGTCATACATTCCTTATAACTAATATGGGATATTACGTCTCTTACTTTGGGGACAATTGTTGCACCTATAAAATCAACGTAATAAAAGATGCCTATAGGCATAGGAAGGGTTGGCCATCGGGCTAAAGAACCTACCATATTGACCATGGAGCCCTTTGCTCTTCATGCTCACCTCGGGTCGAGTCGGCGTTCTGGATTTTCTAATGTTAAACGGGTTAATCAGTCCCTCCAGGTTTCTGCAATTACTTGTATTTATTCATTTATTTATTGCTAAATCAATAATTCCCTGCGTATTATGCGGGGGGCTTGTAAATTTGACCAATCACTGCACTCTTTCCACGTGCAACAGTCAAATCATCGCAATGTTGTCACACAAACCAGGCCCATCACCGCAGTACAAAAAATAGGGCTTGCAATTTCAACCAATCAGAGTATATTTACTGCATAATATGTTTAAATGAAGCCACACATCAACAAATCTTATCCCCCCCCTCCCCCTCGTCAGCTCAGTTTCACGACAAATTGGACTAAATCATAGCCATGCAAAATGTCAGGACTGCCGCAGCAAAATCAAGCCGTTTGCTCTGCAAAAATCCCATCAAAATGCTGGAGGGACTGATTAATGAACATGACATGGGTTCAGTCCCAAATGGCACCCTATTCCCTATGTAGTGCACTACCCTATTCCCTATGTAGTGCACTACCCTATTCCCTATGTAGTGCACTACCCTATTCCCTATGTAGTGCACTACCCTATTCCCTATGTAGTGCACTACCCTATTCCCTATATAGTGCACTACCCTGTTCCCCACGAAGTGCACTATATAGTGGAGAGGGTGCCATTTGGAATGCTACCATCATGTAAACTGTTTATTCCGTAAAGATTACCTGTGTCACATAATGAGTCTCTTCTCAGGGCCACATTAACCACATCATGGGGTATTGATCGGTTATCGTCATGATCAGAGATCGTTTGAAGACCTGAAGGATCCTTGAGGATGAAGAGAATGATCGATTGATTGAGTGCTTGATCAAGCCATTGTGTATGTGGCTGTGAACCGTTTTATCAGTGTGCCTTGCCTTTTCTAGCTGTTATTAACCACAAACACTGTACTGCTTCATGTATAGCCTCGCATGTTTCCACTACCTAACACTGGTATGGGGGAAAATGGCTACTAACCAGACAGTAGACATGATGATTTCATACCGTCTCACTCACATTCTGTTTGAATGGAAAGATAACCACTACAGTGTAGTCTACACACAACCATAAGGAAGGAGCCATCAAAGCCACAATTAATACTGTAACTTTACACTGTAATGTGGATACTCCTTTTAAAGTCAATGGATGTGTTTTTAAAAAATAAAAATAAATACTTATTGTCCCAGTATCAAGACTGCTTTCTAAAGCTGCCAGAAATTATACATGTAAATAGTAATATTGATAAGTAAAAACTTTTTAAAGTTATATAATTGTAAACTTTTTTTAAATGGATAATCCTGTCTGCAAATATATTTTTTTGTGAAATAGATATTTTATATATTTTTCTAAAATGTAATTGGCTGAATATAAAATAAGAAGTTTGATAACCAATATTTGTGCTAATCGTTTCATTTTGGATAGTGTCCGGAATTGTGTTAATCTCATGAACGTTTTCAGCCGGTTTTCAATAGTTTGATCTACACTTGAAATGTTGAGCCGTTTTGACAATGATTTGTCTGTTTCCCACTAGATTTGGTTTTGTGTCGTCTTAGAATGATTTGTCTGTTTCCCACTAGATTTGGTTTTGTGTCGTCTTAGAATGATTTGAAGCCAGTTTCCACCTTGCCAAGCCGTGAGTTTTATAGTTGATGCTGTTAAATTTCAGGTTATGACTCAATGTAATAGTTTATTTTTAGTACTAGGAAAAACAACTTTCAATAAAGTATGATTTTGATGAACAATGTGTGGACATTTAGATGTGTTTTTGTTATTCAAAAAAAGTGTTTTATATGAAGTTTATTTCCAGATGTCATCTATTCACGGGCTTCTGCTGCCTGCTGTACATTGTGGATCTTTACCCTTCGGCAGTCTGGTATGTTTACTATAGTGAATTATATGTGAACAGCGTTTATTCTGTTTTAATTTTAGTCTCTCTTGTTTGAGTATGTTTTAATTCCATATTACTGCTAGCTGTGTTTGGTTCACATGTCTCATGTCAGGAGGTAGCTTCTACTGTAGCTAACATCCACATTCTTATTCATGGAGTTTAACTAGATCACACATTTTCAGGCCACTTCTCTATTCCAGTATTTTTCAACTCCCCTGCCTTCTAGAATGTTAGAATAGTCCGTATCCTGTCCTTTGGAATGTTAGCATGCTCTCTCTGTATCCTATCCTTCTAGAACGTTAGCATGATCTCTGTATCCTATCCTTCTAGAACGTTAGCATGCTCCGTATCCTATCCTTCTAGAACGTTAGCATGCTCTCTATCCTATCCTTCTAGAACGTTAGCATGCTCCGTATCCTGTCCTTTGGAATGTTAGCATGCTCTCTCTGTATCCTATCCTTCTAGAACGTTAGCATGCTCTCTATCCTATCCTTCTAGAATGTTAGCATGCTCTCTGTATCCTATCCTTCTAGAACGTTAGCATGATCTCTCTGTATCCTATCCTTCTAGAACTTTCTGACAGTTTCCAGTCCACCTCATATGATACGAAGTCATTGTCAGTCATAATGCCATGAAGAATAATATATTCATAGATGTCAGGGTATCAACATCATGGCTCAACAGATGCAATAGGGGAGGGCTAAAGTTTCGAGGAAAGTCAACCAGGATGGATTAATGAGTATTACCCTTACAATATCCCCTGTCCTCCCCCAGTACAGCCCAGTGTACTAGCCAGAGAAATCCATGTGTTCTCACACAAAGCTAGACCTGGGGGAAATGGCTCTGAGGGCCTAGATTTTCAATAATGTAAGACAATAAAGTATAAGCTTGAAACCTGCTGCAATATGCTACAAGTGTAAAGAGCTTAGCTGCTAATAAAATGGAAAAGAGAAATCCCCTCCAACTCATATTGGGAGATCAAGTGTGCCCCAGAAGAGCCCTTCATGAAGACGTAATGAGCAGGGTGATGATATAGGCTGCGTCAAAAATGGTACCCTACGTAGTGCACTACTTTGGACCAGGACCCATAGGGCTATGGTCCAAAGTAGTGTACTATGTAGGATATAGGGTGCCATTTGGGATGGATGCAGGCTTCACGCAGACCAACCATGACAAGTATCATTTTATGGATGTGGAATTATTTTGATTTCCTTAGGGATGTTTTGGACAATTGCACTTTTCATGTTCCCTTTCGGTCCCCTCTACTTTCTCCTGATCATCTGACTGCTACTGACACCCTGGTCTGACTGCTACTGACACCCTGGTCTGACTGCTACTGACACCCTGGTCTGACTGCTACTGACACCCTGGTCTGACTGCTACTGACACCCTCGTCTGACTGCTACTGACACCCTCATCTGACTGCTACTGACACCCTGGTCTGACTGCTACTGACACCCTGGTCTGACCCTGGTCTGACTGCTACTGACACCCTGGTCTGACCCTGGTCTGACTGCTACTGACACCCTGGTCTGACTGACACCCTCGTCTGACTGCCACTGACACCCTCGTCTGACTGCCACTGACACTCTCGTCTGGCTGATTGCCATGCTTCTCCACAGGGAACCAGACAGATGTAATGGTTTCTCTGCTGAACAGCACTAGGTCAGACCCCTGGAATCTCGTCAGCTGATATACACATCATCATGGTCTAACTTTGCAGTACATTAACATGTTATTGCTTATTTTATTGCCTTGTGCTGTATATACTGTAGCATTTGAGTATTTGTTTTCAATATTTTTTACCTGTGTTTTAGATTCAGCGATCATTAAAGAATAAGAGAAGCTAAGAAAGGTGACAGTTTCTCTTCCTGCTCTTTCTTAAACTCTGACCTTTCCCTTTCATGAATGTGTCCTTCACTGGATCCTGTCTTACAGCACGTCCACCTACTTTGGTTCAGGCTTTGATCCACAATGTTGCATGTAAAGTTCCACCCATGTTGTGCAAGGTGACCCGGCTCTTCATTCTTCCCTATGGGAACTGTATACTCGTGGAGCCCTTTCTTGTCCCTCCTCAAAAAAGTAGTCCCCTTCAGTAACCAGAGTTCTACAGAGATGCAGAACCAAAGGTCATGCACAGAGACAGACTTTTCTACAGCCTTGGTGGGATTGGTGCTCTGTTAAACTGTTACAAAACGCTGTTTCAGTGTTTTGAAGCAAGGCGAAGAGAACCAATAACTCTTAACGGCTCTATTAATTATTCATAGTGCTGAGCGATTTTTTTAGGCCTGTTTAAGTTCGATAATTAAAATATAATCCGTTTTCGGTTTCGGAAAAATGTAAGTTTAAAAAAAAAATGTTAAATGCAGGTTGAATGCTGTAACATAATATAGCAATTAATAATTGCCATCATTCCATATCACTGCTTATTTTTTACCTTTATTTAACTAGGCAAGTCAGTTAAGAACAAATTCTTATTTTCAATGACGGCCTAGGAACAGTGGGTTAACTGCCTGTTCAGGAGCAGAACAACAGCTCGGGGTTTTGAACTTGCAACCTTTCGGTTACTAGTTCAACACTCTAACCACTAGGCTACCCTGCCGCCCCTACACTCTAACCACTAGGCTACCCTGCCGTCCCTACACTCTAACCACTAGGCTACCCTGCCGCCCCTACACTCTAACCACTAGGCTACCCTGCCGCCCCTACACTCTAACCACTAGGCTACCCTGCCGTCCCTACACTCTAACCACTAGGCTACCCTGCCGCCCCTACACTCTAACCACTAGGCTACCCTGCCGCCCCTACACTCTAACCACTAGGCTACCCTGCCGCCCCTACACTCTAACCACTAGGCTACCTTGCCGTCCCTACACTCTAACCACTAGGCTACCCTGCCGCCCCTACACTCTAACCACTAGGCTACCTTGCCGTCCCTACACTCTAATCACTAGGCTACCCTGCCGCCCCTACACTCTAACCACTAGGCTACCCTGCCGCCCCTACACTCTAACCACTAGGCTACCCTGCCGTCCCTACACTCTAACCACTAGGCTACCTTGCCGTCCCTACACTCTAACCACTAGGCTACCCTGCCGCCCCTACACTCTAACCACTAGGCTACCTTGCCGTCCCTACACTCTAACCACTAGGCTACCCTGCCGTCCCTACACTCTAACCACTAGGCTACCCTGCCGTCCCTACACTCTAACCACTAGGCTACCCTGCCGCCCCTACACTCTAACCACTAGGCTACCCTGCCGTCCCTACACTCTAACCACTAGGCTACCCTGCCGCCCCTACACTCTAACCACTAGGCTACCCTGCCGCCCCTACACTCTAACCACTAGGCTACCCTGCCGTCCCTACACTCTAACCACTAGGCTACCCTGCCGCCCCTACACTCTAACCACTAGGCTACCCTGCCGCCCCTACACTCTAACCACTAGGCTACCCTGCCGCCCCTACACTCTAACCACTAGGCTACCTTGCCGTCCCTACACTCTAACCACTAGGCTACCCTGCCGCCCCTACACTCTAACCACTAGGCTACCTTGCCGTCCCTACACTCTAATCACTAGGCTACCCTGCCGCCCCTACACTCTAACCACTAGGCTACCCTGCCGCCCCTACACTCTAACCACTAGGCTACCCTGCCGTCCCTACACTCTAACCACTAGGCTACCTTGCCGTCCCTACACTCTAACCACTAGGCTACCCTGCCGCCCCTACACTCTAACCACTAGGCTACCTTGCCGTCCCTACACTCTAACCACTAGGCTACCCTGCCGTCCCTACACTCTAACCACTAGGCTACCCTGCCGCCCCTACACTCTAACCACTAGGCTACCCTGCCGCCCCTACACTCTAACCACTAGGCTACCTTGCCGTCCCTACACTCTAACCACTAGGCTACCCTGCCGCCCCTACACTCTAACCACTAGGCTACCTTGCCGTCCCTACACTCTAACCACTAGGCTACCCTGCCGCCCCTACACTCTAACCACTAGGCTACCCTGCCGCCCCTACACTCTAACCACTAGGCTACCTGCCGTCCCTACACTCTAACCACTAGGCTACCCTGCCGCCCCTACACTCTAACCACTAGGCTACCCTGCCGCCCCTACACTCTAACCACTAGGCCACCCTGCCGCCCCTACACTCTAACCACTAGGCCACCCTGCCGCCCCTACACTCTAACCACTAGGCTACCCTGCCGCCCCTACACTCTAACCACTAGGCTACCTTGCCGTCCCTACACTCTAACCACTAGGCTACCCTGCCGCCCCATTAACCATTATTTATTCACATTAATTTAATAAAATATTTCAGTTTTTGTGTGTATTAAATGTTTTATTTAATAACTTTATTTCATTCTATGTCATCTCATCTCTGTAGCGCTGCTGCCCATGCTTTCTGACAAAATCACGATTTAAGTAGTTCTTCAAAGTAATTAAGGCATACTTTTATGACTGCAGAATATCAACTATCAATCACTTAGATCATGTATTTTCAGGCAGAGATTCCTCCCGAAGAAACTGCATTCTCTTATGTGACAGGCGGACAAGTATCCACGCAATGGATTTCGGTCATTGTAGTTAACTACCACGATTTCTGTCATTAAACTATGTAGAGTATTGGCCTGTTGGAAACTACAACTCCCTACCACATCACACAGTTCGGGCTGGATCTGATTTATCTCTACAGAAACTGCAATGTGCATATTGAGCTCACAGAAAAAAAAACAGAAGGAAATGGAATTCTAATAATTGAACCGACGTTGGTCGATTATAGTAAAAAAATATATATTTTAAACCCTAAATGTAGGTTAATCGCTCAGCACTAGTAATTAAAAACCGTACAATAGCTAACAGTGCATTGTGAATTATATGGTTCCGTCCGACAACATATTGAACAAAGTAAATATTCCCAATGCGAAGTGTAAAATGGCTTCAATTATACTGAGCCAATTTGTTCTAATTCACTATTGTATACAAACACTTAAACCCTGTCATGGTCATTCCTATATAGTGAGTGTTTCGGGTTACACCTCGAGTTCCCCTCTTATTTGACGTGAACCCAAAACCAAAGGAGGAAACCGTTTATAGCGAATTCAGAGGTCATAAACTGTTAAACGGCCAGCTGAAAGACAACAGAATATTGAAGCTAAATTCTTAGTTGCTACATCCATTTTTGGACATGAATGTGTTTATGATAAATACTCATTGATGCTTAAAGAATATTATAAATGACTGTAGTTCAACTGTAGTACTCTATTAAAGGCCAAAATGATTGCTTTTTTTTACTCCAATGTCTGTAAACATAGATATATATATATACAGTTGAAGTCGGACGTTTACATACACTTAGGTTGGAGTCATTAAAACTCGTTTTTCTACCACTCCGCAAATGTCTTGTTAACAAACTATAGTTTTGGCAAGTCGGGTTAGGACATCTACTTTGTGCATGACACGAGTCATTTTTACAACAATTGTTTACAGACAGAATATTTAACTTATAATTCACTGTATCACAATTCCAGTGGGTCAGAAGTTTACATAGACTAAGTTGACTGTGGCTTTAAAGTTGACTGTGGCTTGGAAAATTCCAGAAAATTATGTCATCACTTTAGAAGCTTTTGATAGGCTAATTAAATTAATTGGAGTTAATTGGAGGTGTACTTGTGGATGTATGTCAAGGCCTACCTTCAAACTCAGTGCCTCTTTGCTTGACATCATGGGAAAATCAAAAGAAATCAGTCAAGATCTCAGAAAAAAAATTGCAGACCTCCACAAGACTGGTTCATCATAGGGAGCAATTTCCTATCGCCTGAAGGTACCACGTTAATCTGTACAAACAATAGTAAGCAAGTATAAACACCATGGGACCACGCAGCCATCATACCGCTCAGGAAGGAGACGTGTTCTGTCTCCTAGAGATTAACGTACTTTGGTGTGAAAAGTGTAAATCAATCCCAGAACAACACCAAAAGACCTTGTGAAGATGCTGGAGGAAACAGGTACAAAAGTATCTATATCCACATTAAAACGAGTCCTATATCGACATAACCTGAAAGGCTGCTCAGCGAGGAAGAAGCCACTGCTCCAAAACCGCCATAAAAAAAGCCAGACTCCGGTTTGCAACTGCACATGGGGACAAAGATCATACTTTTTGGAGAAATGTCCTCTGGTCTGATGAAACAAAAATAGAACTGTTTGGCCATAATGACCATTGTTATGTTTGGGGGGGAAAGGGGGAGGCTTGCAAGCCAAAGAACAGCATCCCAACCGTGAAGCACGGGGGTGGCAGCATCATGTTGTGCTTTGCTGCAGGAGGGACTGGTGCACTTCACAAAATAGATGGCATCATGAGGTAGAAAATGATGTGGATATATTGGAGCAACATCTCAAGACATCAGTCAGGAAGTTAAAGCTTGGTCGCAAATGGGTCTTCCAAATGGACAATGACCCCAAGCATACTTCCAGAGTTGTGGCAAAATGGCATAAGGACAACAAAGTCAAGGTCTTGGAGTGGTCATCACAAAGCCCTGACCTCAATCCCATAGAACATTTGTGGCAGAACTGAAAAAGCGTGTGCAAGCAAGGAGGTCTTACAACCCTGACTCAGTTCCACCAGCTCTGTCCGGAGGAATGGGCCACAATTCACCCAACTTATTGTGGGAAGCTTGTGGAAGGCTACCTGAAACGTTTGACCCAAGTTTTAAAAATTCAGGGCAATGCTACCAAATACTAATTGAGTGTATGTAAACTTCTGACCCACTGGGAATGTGATGAAAGCAATAAAAGCTGAAATAAATAATTCTCTCTATAATTATTCTGACATTTCACATTCTTAAAATGAAGTGGTGATCCTAACTGACCTAAGACAGGGCATTTTTACTAGAGTTAAATGTCAGGAATTGCGAAAAACTGAGTTTAAATGTATTTGGCTAAGGTGTATGTAAACTTCCGACTTCAACTGTATATATACATATATATGGTCTCGAGCCTTGTTAAATCTATAATTCTGATATCATTACATTTCTCTAGGCTCATCCCTCAGCTCTTTACCAAAACAATGGTGGGTTTGTCTGCTTTGTTATTGTTTTTCAACTGCAGATTCTAGCTTTAAAGCAATATTTTTTTTATTGTGTTTTATGAATTAAAGGGTGACACTTTTCATTTGTATACAACTGCAACCTCCCTGTTTCTTTTTTATTGTCCTTCAGAACATCCCCCATCCCTCCAGGAAATAAAACCATACAAACATTGATACTGTTTTATGTTAAAGGTTATGGACTTTAACTGAAATCCCCTTTGTCTCTTGCTGTGTTCTTGACAGTAGCTCCCATTACTCCTTGTGCCCAACGGAACCCCTCAAGACTTCCTGCAACGCGCACGGTTACCGCAAAACTAGTTAAGAGGCAGTGCCTGTGTCGACCTGTCGGTCACCACCGGTCTCATACGACTAACGGAGCCGCTGGAAGGGTTACCAAAAAGGAGAGGAGAGACAGAGACTGGGTTACCAAACACATGAAAGAACCTCCTCTCAGAGAGATTATAATTTGGGATCAAATATGCTCTGCAAGCAAACATGTTGACATGAGTACCCTGATATCGAGGAATTTGTGACATTCTGAAAAAATTGTTAGATATATTATATATATAATCTATATATATATTACTGTCGTGTCAGGACTGGAAGGGTTACCAAACACATGAAAGAACCTCCTCTCAGAGAGATATCTTACTGTCAGGCTGAGTGTCAGGACTGGAAGGGTTACCAAACACATGAAAGAACCTCCTCTCAGAGAGATATCTTACTGTCAGGCTGAGTGTCAGGACTGGAAGGGTTACCAAACACATGAAAGAACCTCCTCTCAGAGAGATATCTTACTGTCAGGCTGAGTGTCAGGACTGGAAGGGTTACCAAACACATGAAAGAACCTCCTCTCAGAGAGATATCTTACTGTCAGGCTGAGTGTCAGGACAGGAAGGGTTACCAAACACATGAAAGAACCTCCTCTCAGAGAGATATCTTACTGTCAGGCTGAGTGTCAGGACTGGAAGGGTTACCAAACACATGAAAGAACCTCCTCTCAGAGAGATATCTTACTGTCAGGCTGAGTGTCAGGACTGGAAGGGTTACCAAACACATGAAAGAACCTCCTCTCAGAGAGATATCTTACTGTCAGGCTGAGTGTCAGGACTGGAAGGGTTACCAAACACATGAAAGAACCTCCTCTCAGAGAGATATCTTACTGTCAGGCTGAGTGTCAGGACTGGAAGGGTTACCAAACACATGAAAGAACCTCCTCTCAGAGAGATATCTTACTGTCAGGCTGAGTGTCAGGACAGGAAGGGTTACCAAACACATGAAAGAACCTCCTCTCAGAGAGATATCTTACTGTCAGGCTGAGTGTCAGGACTGGAAGGGTTACCAAACACATGAAAGAACCTCCTCTCAGAGAGATATCTTACTGTCAGGCTGAGTGTCAGGACTGGAAGGGTTACCAAACACATGAAAGAACCTCCTCTCAGAGAGATATCTTACTAGTCAGGCTGAGTGGCAGGACTGGAAGGGTTACCAAACACATGAAAGAACCTCCTCTCAGAGAGATATCTTACTGTCAGGCTGAGTGTCAGGACTGGAAGGGTTACCAAACACATGAAAGAACCTCCTCTCAGAGAGATATCTTACTGTCAGGCTGAGTGTCAGGACTGGAAGGGTTACCAAACACATGAAAGAACCTCCTCTCAGAGAGATATCTTACTGTCAGGCTGAGTGTCAGGACAGGAAGGGTTACCAAACACATGAAAGAACCTCCTCTCAGAGAGATATCTTACTGTCAGGCTGAGTGTCAGGACTGGAAGGGTTACCAAACACATGAAAGAACCTCCTCTCAGAGAGATATCTTACTGTCAGGCTGAGTGTCAGGACTGGAAGGGTTACCAAACACATGAAAGAACCTCCTCTCAGAGAGATATCTTACTAGTCAGGCTGAGTGGCAGGACTGGAAGGGTTACCAAACACATGAAAGAACCTCCTCTCAGAGAGATATCTTACTGTCAGGCTGAGTGTCAGGACTGGAAGGGTTACCAAACACATGAAAGAACCTCCTCTCAGAGAGATATCTTACTGTCAGGCTGAGTGTCAGGACTGGAAGGGTTACCAAACACATGAAAGAACCTCCTCTCAGAGAGATATCTTACTGTCAGGCTGAGTGTCAGGACAGGAAGGGTTACCAAACACATGAAAGAACCTCCTCTCAGAGAGATATCTTACTGTCAGGCTGAGTGTCAGGACTGGAAGGGTTACCAAACACATGAAAGAACCTCCTCTCAGAGAGATATCTTACTGTCAGGCTGAGTGTCAGGACTGGAAGGGTTACCAAACACATGAAAGAACCTCCTCTCAGAGAGATATCTTACTGTCAGGCTGAGTGTCAGGACTGGAAGGGTTACCAAACACATGAAAGAACCTCCTCTCAGAGAGATATCTTACTGTCAGGCTGAGTGTCAGGACTGGAAGGGTTACCAAACACATGAAAGAACCTCCTCTCAGAGAGATATCTTACTGTCAGGCTGAGTGTCAGGACAGGAAGGGTTACCAAACACATGAAAGAACCTCCTCTCAGAGAGATATCTTACTGTCAGGCTGAGTGTCAGGACTGGAAGGGTTACCAAACACATGAAAGAACCTCCTCTCAGAGAGATATCTTACTGTCAGGCTGAGTGTCAGGACTGGAAGGGTTACCAAACACATGAAAGAACCTCCTCTCAGAGAGATATCTTACTAGTCAGGCTGAGTGGCAGGACTGGAAGGGTTACCAAACACATGAAAGAACCTCCTCTCAGAGAGATATCTTACTAGTCAGGCTGAGTGGCAGGACTGGAAGGGTTACCAAACACATGAAAGAACCTCCTCTCAGAGAGATATCTTACTAGTCAGGCTGAGTGGCAGGACAGGAAGGGTTACCAAACACATGAAAGAACCTCCTCTCAGAGAGATATCTTACTGTCAGGCTGAGTGTCAGGACAGGAAGGGTTACCAAACACATGAAAGAACCTCCTCTCAGAGAGATATCTTACTAGTCAGGCTGAGTGGCAGGACAGGAAGGGTTACCAAACACATGAAAGAACCTCCTCTCAGAGAGATATCTTACTGTCAGGCTGAGTGTCAGGACAGGAAGGGTTACCAAACCCATGAAAGAACCTCCTCTCAGAGAGATATCTTACTGTCAGGCTGAGTGTCAGGACAGGAAGGGTTACCAAACACATGAAAGAACCTCCTCTCAGAGAGATATCTTACTAGTCAGGCTGAGTGGCAGGACAGGAAGGGTTACCAAACACATGAAAGAACCTCCTCTCAGAGAGATATCTTACTGTCAGGCTGAGTGTCAGGACAGGAAGGGTTACCAAACACATGAAAGAACCTCCTCTCAGAGAGATATCTTACTAGTCAGGCTGAGTGGCAGGACAGGAAGGGTTACCAAACACATGAGGGAACCTCCTCTCAGAGAGATATCTTACTAGTCAGGCTGAGTGCCAGGACAGGAATAGGTACTGTAGTTTGGAACAAAAGCTTCAGAGAGGTAAGGCCAAACAGTGGAGGAGAGGAGACGGGAGACAGAGACTGTTAATGCCTAATGTTTTATCTGATCCCAAGGCCTCCATAACGAATAATAAATATATTATATAAAATATATTATGAATTAACAACGTCTCGTGGTGTTCACCTCTGCTCTGCGTTCGGTTGCTTGTTTGCCTCTGAGCCTCTGCTTGTACATGAGTTTGGAGGTGTTTGCAGAGGCTTGCCGGCGGTGCACCTTGCTGTTGTTTAAATGTTAAATCAGATCTGTGTCAACGAGGGCAGAAGCGGCGTGCACGGTGGGCTCCCTGGGGAGAGGGTGAGAGGTTAAAGGTTGTTAAGATACTCTGAGGGAGAGATGTTTTATCACCTGTCATTCCACTACGTGTCTAACTAACGTCGTTCACCATCTCATCAACGTGTCTAACTAACCTCATTCACCATCTCATTGACGTGTCTAACTAACCTCATTCACCATCTCATCAACGTGTCTAACTAACCTCATTCACCATCTCATCAACGTGTCTAACTAACCTCATTCACCATCTCATCGACGTGTCTAACTAACCTCATTCACCATCTCATCGACGTGTCTAACTGACCTCATTCACTATCTCATCAACGTGTCTAACTAACCTCATTCACCATCTCATCAACGTGTCTAACTAACCTCCAACTGCTCCTAAATGCTAGTAAAATTAAATGCATGCTCTTCAAACGATCGCTGCCCACACACCTGCCCGCCCGACTAACATCACTACTCTGGACGGTTCTGACTTAGAATACGTGGACAACTACAAATACTTAGGTGTTTGGTTAGACTGTAAACTCTCCTTCCAGACTCATATTAAGCATCTCCAATCCAAAGTTAAATCTAGAATCGGCTTCCTATTTTGCAACAAAGCCTCTTTCACTCATGCTGCCAAACATACCCTCATAAAACTCACTATCCTACCGATTGACTTCGGCGATGTAATTTACAAAATAGCCTCCAACACTCTACTCAGCATATTGGATGCAGACTATCACAGTGCCATCTGTTTGGTCACCAAAGCCCCATATGCCACCCACCACTGCGACCTGTATGCTCTCGTTGGCTGGTCCTCGCTACATATTCATCGCCAAACCCACCTGCTCCAGGTCATCTATAAGTCTTTGCTAGGTAAAGCTCTGCCTTATCTCAGTTCACTGGTCACTATAGCAACACCCATTCGTAGCACGCGCTCCAGCAAGTATTTTTCACTGGTCATCCCCAAAGCCAACACTTCCTTTGGCCGCCTTTCCTTCCAGTTCTCTGCTGCCAAAGACTGGAACGGATTTCAAAAATCACTGAAGTTGGAGACTTATATCCCTCATTAACTTTAAGTGTCAGCTGTCAGAGCAGCTTACCGATCGCTGCAGCTGTACACAGCCCATCTGTAAATAGCCCATCCAACCAACTACCTACCTCATCCCCATATTTGTTTTCGTTTTTCTGCTCTCTTGCACACCAGTATTTCTACTTGCACATCCTCATCTGCACATATACATTAGGGCAAAAAAAGTATTTAGTCAGCTACCAATTGTGCAAGGCCTGTAATTGTCATCATAGGTACACTTCAACTATGACAGACAAAATGAGGGGAAAAAATCCAGAAAATCACATTGTAGGATTTTTTATGAATTTACTCCTCAAACAAAAGCATGGCATTATTTTACTGTTGTCACAGCAATTTTTAAGTGTACAGTGACATAATTCAGAATTCTCCCTGTACACCAAGTCAGAACCATAGAGTATATAAGGGTATATGAAAGATCTTACAATATTCAATGATTACATTTCTCTAAAACAGGCTATGGGCTACATGTGCACCTCCATGTCAAAACAGTAGGGTAAATTATGAGGGTGAAAGTGACCTAATTTTTAGGGTAAGACACATGGGCTACTAACAGCTTACTCCACAACATACACTTAGTATTACATTCTTAGCTACAGTATACATATATCCCTTGAATATAACACATTTTATGCAACAGCATACAAGACATTTTTGGACTCACTTTGTTGTGCTTTTCTCACTTGAACAGGAAGGTGGCGCGGCCGTCCTTTGTGAGAACATTTTGTCATCAAACATAGTCATCAAAGTCTGGCATTTTCTGGATTTATGGTGCTTTCAAGACAGCTCGGAACTTGGGAAAAAAAAACAAGGTTGAATCATGACATCAGTGATCTTCAGGTCGGAGCTCTAGAAAGAGGCCCGAGTTCCTGACTTGGAATTTCAAGTTGGATGTCCGTTCAAAACATATTTTCCCAGTCGGAGCTTGTTTTTTTCCAGTTCCGAGTTTCCAGTTGTGTTTTGAACGCGGCAGAAGTCATGCTGGATTGACAGCGTGGCCAATGTTGAATGTTTGTTATTTTAAGCTTGGAACAGAGACCTTTAATAAACCCAGACTTGGACCACACACCCACTCCACTGAATAGCAGGCTAGGGATAGCTTTGCAAGGCTTGCAGTTAGCCACTGATTCCTTCCAAACGTCTCATTGTTGAGTTTGCGATTTCCAACTTGTTGTTTAATGTTTATGTCCAATGGCCCATAAGCACAGATCAATTTTATCTATTAATTTCTCTTCATAATTTCTCTTCATACGGGAATGATTGATATGTTTCAGTAGATTGTCATCTTCATGATAATGACTGATAGTTTGCTAGCTAAGATTTTGAAAGTATGATGTTGACATGATCAGTCCAATCAAAGCTACGGTAGATATAACATGATTATATCCAGCCTTCTTGGATGGGCAGTTCTAATGTAACTCTATGGTAGCACCCAAGGAGATTGAATTGTTGAGCTCTACCCATAGATTTAGTGGTGACATAGTGTCCCCATGAGTGAGAGAACACTGAGCCAATGACGGCGCAACTAGAGAACATTACCAACCCCTACGCTCCGTACTTTCCGCTGGCTGCCTCACCACCACAGAAAGCACTGAGCTCGGCTAAATCACCACCACAGAAAGCACTGAGCTCGGCTAAATCACCACCACAGAAAGCACTGAGCTCGGCCGAAACACTTTGAAACATTTTGGAGCTGCATTACTCAAGAAAGAACAAAAGAGACCATGTTTGTATGCAGCTTTATTAACTCAAATATGTATTTATTTATTTGTACATTGTTTGCAAACTGATATGTGACACGTATTATAATGCCAAAATAACATGCAAAACAGACAACAACAACAACAACAACAACAACAAAAATAAAGCATTTTTCAAATAAATGGTTTTAGCTAAACAGGTGGGTCTCAAAACAGAAGTCCATCTGCCCTGAATGACTGGTCGCCACTGACCTGCTTTACTTCCCAGAGATGACAATTCTGACTGACTGACTGATGCTGATGATGATGCTGATGATGATGTGGATGATGATGCTGATGATGATGATGCTGATGATGATGCTGATGATGATGATGCTGCTGATGATGATGATGATGATGCTGATGCTGATAATGATGCTGATGATGATGATGACGATGATGCTGATGCTGATAATGATGCTGATGCTGATGATGATGTTGATGATGATGCTGATGCTGATGATGATGCTGATGATGATGATGATGATGATGATGATGATGATGATGATGATGATGATGATGATGATGATGATGCTGATGCTGCAGATGATGCTGATGCTGATGGTCAAATATTCATTGGTACACACAGACACAACTGTTACCCCGTTTTTAATAGAAGAACACAGTCTGTTTTCTCTGGGAGTGACGGAGTGATCAACAACCAAGAACTGTCTGTGATGTTCTGCACGTCTGTTGTGTAATCAGATAACAAACTCTTCAGCTAAACTCGACCATGTGTTGAAATCTGTAGGAATATTCCTCATGAATAGTCTGGCTTCAACAACAGAGATGTTGTGTCTCTGTCCCCAAAATGGCACCCTATTCCCTATTTAGTGCACTACTATGGCACCCTATTCCCTATTTAGTGCACTACTTTTGACCAGGGTCTATAGGGTGCCATTTGGGATGTTGCAGGGGGATTATCTGATCAAAGCTTTGGTTTCTTAATCTGCCCAATTAATCGATTTATTGCCATGGTTCTAATGAAGATGCAGTCCATATGCTAGTCTCTTTCTCTCTGTCTCTCTGTCTCTCTCTCTCTCTCTCTCTTTCTCTCTGTCTCTCTGTCTCTCTCTCTCTCTCTGTCTCTCTGTCTCTCTGTCTCTCTGTCTCTCTCTCTCTCTTTGTCTCTCTGTCTCTCGGCCTCTCTGTCTCTCTGACTCTCTGCTTCTCTGTCTCTCTGTCTCTCTGCCTCTGTCTCTCTGTCTCTCTGTCTCTCGGCCTCTCTCTCTCTCTGTCTCTCTGTCTCTCTGTCTCTCTGTCTCTCTGTCTCTCTGCCTCTCTCTCTCTCTGTCTCTCTGCCTCTGTCTCTCTGTCTATCTGCCATGGCTTCTCTTCCTCCCCCCAATATGGCTGCAGAAAGTAGGACAAGTAGAATAAATACAAAGTAGTAGTAGTAGGACAAGTAGGACAAGGGGCTTTTGTTTACAGTAATTATGTCTCTGTTTGTTTTTCAGAGATGTCAACGTGCAGAGATATTTAAATGTACAACATTATTAGACTATAACCAGGTTTCCATCCAACGTTTTTTTATATACGAGTAAAGTAAATGTCGGATTAACATTTTTTTTTTAAAGTAAAGAAAAACAGGCCTAATGGAAATAGCGAATTTGTCTGTAAACTTTCCAAATGTCGAAAAAACAAAATACGGAAGACAAGGTTAATTAGTTATTAATTATTAATTATTAATTAGGCTATGTGAGAAAGTGAAAATGTGTGAAAATATTGATATAATAACCTTCATATGGAGGTAAACTTGGAGTCAGGTGGTGACATACTGTGTGGTCCTCTCACTATGACTCTGGGAGAACACACAGCTCATTAAGCTACGTATTAAATACATTCTGATTAACAGGGTGGTGAAAGTCTAAGGTGATGAGCGTGATGCTCTCTGTTCCAGTAAATGTTGAGGGTCTTCATCGGATCAATGCTTGTCTGCCGTTTGACTAACAAATCATCTCACTCTTTTGTTCATATTTAATCATGTTAAACCTGCACTGTATCTGGCTAGAGTGCAGGTACCAATACCAGGGGCCACTTTCGCTGTATAATGGCCACTTTCGCTGTATAATGGCCACTTTCGCTGTATAATGGCCATTTTTTTGTGACAAAAGCATCAGTAAAGGTTGAAAATGGGATGGTAACCCATTTATCTTGTATTTTTTATTTGGTAGGTAAGAATTGAACTGCAAACGTTTTGATGTGCCCCTCGTCATCACACACATCCTGGTGTCTGCAAACTAGTGAATATCTCACTCTCCTTTCTCCTTCTTTCTCCATCTTGATATCTTGATCTCCATGTCTCTCTCTCTCTCCATGTCTCTCTCTCTCTCTCTCTCTCTCTCTCTCTCCATGTCTCTCTCTCTCTCTCTCTCTCTCTCTCTCTCTCTCTCTCCATGTCTCTCTGTCTCTCTCTCTCTCTCCATGTATCTCTCTCTCTCTCTCTCTCCATGTCTCTCTCTCTCTCTCTCTCTCTCTCTCTCTCCATGTCTCTCTCTCTCCCTCCATGTCTCTCCCTCTCTCTCCATGTCTCTCCCTCTCCCTCCATGTCTCTCTCCCTCCATGTCTCTCTGTCTCTCTCTCTCTCTCCATGTCTCTCTCTCTCTCTCTCTCTCTCCATGTCTCTCTCTCTCTCTCTCTCCATGTCTCTCTCTCTCTCTCTCTCCATGTCTCTCTCTCTCCATGTCTCTCTCTCTCCCTCCATGTCTCTCTCCCTCCATGTCTCTCTCTCTCTCTCTCTCTCCCTCCATGTCTCCCTCTCTCTCCATGTCTCTCTCTCTCTTCATGTCTCTCTCTCTCTCTCTCTCTCTCGCCTTTCTCCTTCTGTCTCTCGCCTTTCTTGATCGCTCCCTCTCTCTCCCTCCATGTCTCTCTCCCTCCATGTCTCTCTCCCTCCATGTCTCTCTCTCTCTCTCCATGTCTCCCTCTCTCTCCATGTCTCTCTCTCTCTTCATGTCTCTCTCTCTCCATGTCTCTCTCTCTCCCTCCCTCCATGTCTCTCTCCCTCCATGTCTCTCTCTCTCTCTCTCTCTCTCTCTCTCTCTCTCTCTCTCTCCATGTCTCTCTCTCCATGTCTCTCTCTCTCTCTCTCTCCATGTCTCTCTCTCTCTCTCTCCCTGTCTGTCTGTCTGTCTGTCTGTCTGTCTGTCTGTCTGTCTGTCTGTCTGTCTGTCTGTCTGTCTGTCTGTCTGTCTGTCTGTCTGTCTGTCTGTCTGTCTGTCTTCTTTCTCCATCTTGATATCTTGATCGCTCCCTCTCTCTCCCTCCATGTCTCTCTCCCTCCATGTCTCTCTCTCCCTCCATGTCTCTCCCTCACTCTCCATCTCTCTCTCTCTCTCTCTCCCTCCATGTCTCTCTCTCTCTCTCTCTCCCTCCATATCTCTCTCCATATCTCTCTCTCTCTCTCTCTCTCTCTCTCTCTCTCTCTCCATGTCTCTCCCTCACTCTCCATGTCTCTCTCTCTCTCTCCCTCCATGTCTCTCCCTCACTCTCCATCTCTCTCTCTCTCTCTCTCTCTCTCCCTCCATGTCTCTCTCTCTCTCTCTCCCTCCATCTCTCTCTCTCTCTCTCTCTCTCTCTCTCTCTCTCCATGTCTCTCCCTCACTCTCCATGTCTCTCTCTCTCTCTCCCTCCATGTCTCTCTCTCTCTCTCCCTCCATGTCTCTCTCTCTCTCTCTCTCTCTCTCTCTCTCTCTCCCTGTCTGTCTGTCTGTCTGTCTGTCTGTCTGTCTGTCTGTCTGTCTGTCTGTCTGTCTGTCTGTCTGTCTGTCTGTCTGTCTGTCTGTCTGTCTGAACAGTAAACATGAATAGTAAACATTACACTGACAGAAGTTCCAAAAGAATAAAGACATTACAAATGTCATATTATACAGTGTTGTAACAATGTACAAATGGTTAGTACACAAGGGAAAATAAATACGCATAAATATGGGTTGTATTTACAATGGTGTTTGTTCTTCACTGGTTGCCCTTTTCTTGTGGCAACAGGTCACACATATTGCTGCTGTGATGGCACACTGTGGTATTTCACCCAGTAGATATGGGAGTTTTTCAAAATCGGGTTTGTTTTCTAATTCTTTGTGGATCTGTGTAATCTGAGGGAAATATGTGTCTCTAATATGGTCATACATTGGGCAGGAGGTTAGGAAGTGCAGCTCAGTTTCCACCTCATTTTGTGGGAAGTGTGCACATAGCCTGTCTTCCCCCGAGAGCCAGGTCTGCCTACAGCGGCCATTCTCAATAGCAAGGCTATGCTCACTGAGTCTGTACATAGTCAAAGCTTTCCTTAAGTTTGGGTCAGTCACAGTGGTCAGGTATTTTGGTCCTGTGAACAGAGCCCCAGGACCAGCCTGCTTAGGGGACTCTTCTCCATCTCTCTGTAGGTGATGGCTTTGTTGTGGAAGGTTTGGGAATCGCTTCCTTTTAGGTGGTTGTAGAATTGAACGTCTCTTTTCTGGATTTTGATAATTAGTGTGTATCGGCCTAATTCTGCTCTGCATGCATTATTTGGTGTTTTACATGCAAACGGAGGATATTTTTGCAGAATTCTGAATGCAGAGTCTCAATTCGGTGTTTGTCCCATTTTGTGAATTATTAGTTGGTGAGCGGACCCCAGACCTCACAACCATAAAGGGCAATGGGTTCTATAACTGATTCAAGTATCTTTAGCCAAATCCTAATTGGTATGTTGATTTTTATGTTCCTTTTGATGGCATAGAATGCCCTTCTTGCCTTGTCTCTCAGATCGTTCACAGCTTTGTGGAAGTTACCTGTGGCGCTGATGTTTAGGCCAAGGTATGTATAGTTTTTTTGTGTGCTCTAGGGCAACGGTGTCTAGATGGAATTTGTATTTGTGGTCAAGGCGACTAGACCTTTTTTGGAAGACTATTATTTTGGTCTTACTGAGATTTACTGTCAGGGCCCAGGTCTGACAGAATCTGTGCAGAATGTCTAGGTGCTGGGTAGGCCCTCCTTGGTTGGGGACAGAAGCACCAGATCATCAGCAAACAGTAGACATTTGACTTCGGATTCTAGTAGGGTGATGCCGGGTGCTGCAGACTTTTCTAGTGCCCGCGCCAATTTGTTGATATATATGTTGAAGAGGGTGGGGCTTAAGCTTGCATCCCTGTCTCACCCCACGGCCGTGTGGGAAGCAATGTGTTTGTTTTTTGCCTATTTCAACCGAACACTAGTTGTTTGTGTACATGGATTTTATAATGTCGTATGTTTTACCCCCAACACCACTTTCCATCAATTTGTATAGCAACACCACTTTCCATCAATTTGTATAGCAGACCCTCGTGCCAAATTGAGTCGAAGGCTTTTTTGAAATCAACAAAACATGAGAAGGCTTTGCCTTTGTTTTGGTTTGTTTGTTTGTCAATTAGGGTGTGCAGGGTGTATACATGGTCTGTTGTACGGTAATTTGGTAAAAAGCCAATTTGACATTTGCTCAGTACATTGTTTTCATTGAGGAAATGTACGAGTCTGCTGTTAATAATAATGCAGAGGATTTTCCCAAGGTTACTGTTGACACATATTCCACGGTAGTTGTTGGGGTCAAATTTGTCTCCACTTTTATGGATTGGGGTGATCAGTCCGTGATTCCAAATACTGGGGAAGATGTCAGAGCTGATGATGATGTTGAAGAGTTTTAGTCAACTGGAAAATGTTGTCTGTATATTTGATAATTTCATTGAGGAGGATAACATCTCTCTCCCTCTATCTATCTTCTCTGTCTGTCTCTCTCCCTCTCTCTATCTTCTCTGTCTGTCTCTCTCCCTCTCTCTATCTTCTCTGTCTCTCCCTCTCTCTATCTTCTCTGTCTGTCTCTCTCCCTCTCTCTATCTTCTCTGTCTCTCCCTCTCTCTATCTTCTCTGTCTGTCTCTCTCCCTCTCTCTATCTTCTCTGTCTCTCCCTCTCTCTATCTTTTCTGTCTGTCTCTCTCCCTCTCTCTATCTTCTCTGTCTCTCCCTCTCTCTATCTTCTCTGTCTGTCTCTCTCCCTCTCTCTATCTTCTCTGTCTGTCTCTCTCCCTCTCTCTATCTTCTCTGTCTGTCTGTCTGTCTGTCTGTCTGTCTGTCTGTCTGTCTGTCTGTCTGTCTGTCTGTCTCTATCTTCTCTGTCTGTCTGTCTGTCTGTCTGTCTGTCTGTCTGTCTGTCTGTCTGTCTGTCTGTCTGTCTGTCTGTCTGTTTGTCTCTTCTCTCTCTCCCTCCCTCCCTCCCTCCCTCCCTCCCTCCCTCCCTCCCTCGTTCCCTCCCTCCCTCCCTCCCTCCCTCCCTCCCTCCCTGTCTCCCTCCCTCCCTCCCTCCCTCCCTCCCTCCCTCCCTCACTCCTCTAGGTCCCCATGAGGATAGAAGACCACACACGCACTGGCACAGACACAGGTACAGACACAGGTACAGACACAGACACAGACACAGACAAAGGGAAATTAAATATGTTGCAAGTGAGGATTGAGGCTGTTGAACTCTGATGATGAATCAGGAAGTGTTTCCTCTGCTCTATCACTTAGCCACCTCTAAAGGCCCCTCCCCCTTCCTCTTTGTCATTAAGGGAAAGGGAAAGAGAGATACCTAGTCAGTTGTACAACAGAATGCATTCAACTGAAATGTGTCTTTCGCATTTAACCCAGCCTCCTCTGAATCAGAGAGGTGCGGGGGAGCTGCCTCAATCAACATCCACGTCATCGACGCCCAGGGAACAGTGGGTTTAACTGCCTTGGTCAGGGGAACAGTGGGTTAACTGCCTTGTTCAGGGGAACAGTGGGTTAACTGCCTTGTTCAGGGGAACAGTGGGTTTAACTGCCTTGTTCAGGGGAACAGTGGGTTAAACTGCCTTGTTCAGGGGAACAGTGGGTTTAACTGCCTTGTTCAGGGGAACAGTGGGTTTAACTGCCTTGTTCAGGGGAACAGTGGGTTTAACTGCCTCGTTCAGGGGAACAGTGGGTTTAACTGCCTTGTTCAGGGGAACAGTGGGTTTAACTGCCTCGTTCAGGGGAACAGTGGGTTTAACTGCCTCGTTCAGGGGAACAGTGGGTTTAACTGCCTCGTTCAGGGGAACAGTGGGTTTAACTGCCTCGTTCAGGGGAACAGTGGGTTTAACTGCCTTGTTCAGGGGAACAGTGGGTTAACTGCCTTGTTCAGGGGAACAGTGGGTTAACTGCCTTGTTCAGGGGAACAGTGGGTTTAACTGCCTTGTTCAGGGGAACAGTGGGTTAAACTGCCTTGTTCAGGGGAACAGTGGGTTTAACTGCCTTGTTCAGGGGAACAGTGGGTTTAACTGCCTTGTTCAGGGGAACAGTGGGTTTAACTGCCTTGCTCAGGGGAACAGTGGGTTAACTGCCTTGTTCAGGGGAACAGTGGGTTTAACTACCTTGTTCAGGGGCAGAACGACAGATTTTTTTACCTTGTCAGCTCGGGGATTCGATCCAGTAACCTTTCGGGTTACTGGCCCAGCGCTCCTACCCGCCAGTTATTGGGGTATTGTTTGTAGATTGTTGAGGAAACATTTAATATAATCAATTTTAGGATACGGTTGTAACGTAACAAAATGTGGAAAAAGAGGAAGGTGATCAGTATACTTTCTGTGTGTGGTACATTTTTCTAAACGTTTAGTACAAAACTCCAAACTGGTAACATTCATGGTGCAGTTTTCCATTAAAAACCTTTCCTTGTGTTTTGTTTGGAGATATCTCTCACCACACAACCAATCCAAACATATGTTTACTGTGAAATACCGTGAGAAATGTTGATTTAAACCAACAAAATCATAACACAATGACATATTTAAATATAGTTATTTTAACAACTAGTTTAACCAATACCCATGAAAATGTACTTAAAATCTAATTTCCTTAATTTCTCTCCCATGTGTGATCACTGAAGACATCTTTCACAATCATTGATGCAAGAAAATAAATGTATTGTTCATCTATAATGACACTGTAGGTGTAATCAAATGAAACACATGCAATGAATGGTAAGAAACATAACATGTGGCAGGGCGCTAGGTAGCCTGTCATTTGACCATAGGGCTCATCCACATCATAGTAAATGTCCTCGTTGTTCATACACCCGGGGAACAACTTTTAGTGTGGTGAATCCAAGCCTGACACACAGTACGAGTCAAAGGTTTGGACACACCTGCTCATTCAACCAAGCTGGTTGAGAGAATGCCAAGAGTATGCAAAGCTGTCATCAAGGCAAAGGGTGGCTACTTTGAAGAATCTCAAATCTCAAATATATTTAGATCTGTTTAACACTTTTTTGGTTACTACATGATTCCATATGTGTTATTTCATAGTTCTGATGTCTTCACTATTATTCTACAATGTAGAAAACAGTAAATAATAATAATAATAATGAAAAACCCTTGAATGAGTAGGTGTGTCCAGACTTTTGACTGGTAGTGTAGGTCTGGGTTGATGTCATTACATGTCTCATCCATGGCCTGAAGGAAGGTGGTATGCTCATGGGCATGGCAGTCATGCACCGTCCACATGTACTGTAATCATGTAGAGTACTGTAATATATGCCAATAAAGTACTGTAATACTGTAATATATGGCAATATATGGCAATAGAGTACTTGTAATACTGTAAAATGTGCCAATATAGTACTGTACTGTCTTGTAGTGGTCCTTTGTGGCTCAGTTAGTAAGCACATGGCACGAGCAACATTTGAGTTGTGGGTTGGATTCCTGCCGGGCTCACATACGGACGGACATGTGTAGACTCATTGTTGTCACTTTGGATAAAAACGGCAGCTACGTAAATGGCACATATTACAGTATTACAGTACTCTATTGGCATTTATTACAGTATTACAGTACTTTATTGGCATATATTACAGTATTACAGTACTCTATTGGCATATATTACAGTATTACAGTACTCTATTGGCATATATTACAGTATTACAGTACTCTATTGGCATATATTACAGTATTACAGTACTCTATTGGCATTTATTACGGTATTACAGTACTCTATTGGCATTTATTACAGTATTACAGTACACTATTGGCATATATTACTGTATTACAGTACTCTATTGGCATATATTACTCTATTGGCATATATTACAGTATTACAGTACTCTATTGGCATATATTACAGTATTACAGTACTCTATTGGCATATATTACAATATTACAGTACACTATTGGCATATATTACAGTATTACAGTACTCTATTGGCATTTATTACAGAATTACAGTACTCTATTGGCATGTATTACAGTATTACAGTACTCTATTGGCATATATTACTATATTGGCATATATTACAGTATTACAGTACTCTATTGGCATATATTACAATATTACAGTACACTATTGGCATATATTACAGTATTACAGTACTCTATTGGCATTTATTACAGAATTACAGTACTCTGTTGGCATATATTACAGTATTGCAGTACTCTATTGGCATGTATTACAGTATTACAGTACTCTATTGGCATATATTACTCTATTGGCATATATTACAGTATTACAGTACTCTATTGGCATATATTACAGTATTACAGTACTCTATTGGCATATATTACTCTATTGGCATATATTACAGTATTACAGTACTCTATTGGCATATATTACTATATTGGCATATATTACAGTATTACAGTACTCTATTGGCATATATTACAGTATTACAGTACTCTATTGGCATATATTACGGTATTACAGTACTCTATTGGCATATATTACAGTATTACAGTACTTTATTGGCATATATTACGGTATTACAGTACTCTATTGGCATATATTACAGTATTACAGTACTCTATTGGCATATATTACGGTATTACAGTACTCTATTGGCAAATATTACAGTATTACAGTACTCTATTGGCATATATTACAGTATTACAGTACTCTATTGGCATATATTACGGTATTACAGTACTCTATAGGCATATATTACAGTATTACAGTACTTTATTGGCATATCTTACGGTATTACAGTACTCTATTGGCATATATTACAGTATTACAGTACTCTATTGGCATATATTACGGTATTACAGTACTCTATTGGCAAATATTACAGTATTACAGTACTCTATTGGCATATATTACAGTATTACAGTACTCTATTGGCATATATTACAGTATTACAGTACTCTATAGGCATATATTACAGTATTACAGTACTCTATTGACATATATTGCCGTATTACAGTACTCTATTGGCATATATTACAGTATTACTGTACTCTATTGGCATATTTTACAGTATTACAAGTACTCTATTGGCATATATTACAGGTATTACAATACTCTATTGGCATATATTACAGTATTACAGTACTCTATTGGCATATATTACAGTATTACAGTACTCTATTGGTATATATTACGGTATTACAGTACTCTATTGGCATATATTGGCATATATTACAGTATCACAGTACTCTGTCGGTATATATTACTGTATTACAGTTTTATTTTGTATTTTATTTAACCTTTATTTAACTATGTAATATAATTTCTGTAATTTAACTAAGCAAGTCAGTTAAGAACAAATTCTTATTTACAATGATGGCCTACCAAAAGGCAAAAGGCTTCCTGCGGAGACAGGGGGCTGGGATAAAAAAAAAAAAATATATATATATATATATATATATATATATATATATATATATATATATATATATATATATATACAGGACAAAATACACATCACGACCAGAGAGACCTAAGACAACAACATAGCAAGGCAGCAACACATGACAACACAGCATGGTAGCAACACAACATGGTAGCAGCACAAATCATGGTCCAAACATTATTGGCCAACATGATCTTGCCAATATCACATTTTTTCAAACTTACTTAAGTCATTTTCGTAATAGTACTTATACTTTCTACTTTACACTATCAAACATTACGTTTCTACTTTACATTTTCAAACATGATGTTTCTACTTTACATTATCAAACATTGTGTTTCTACTTTACAAACATAAATTTTTATGATGTAATTATCAAACTATGTAGTAGACAAAACACTTTGAAAACTAAGAACAGTCGGATTAAAGTCAAAGTCAAAATGTATTTGAACAAATTAAAAGACAATCACATCGAGCATTGCATTGTGAAAAGCAATTTCATTTCATATGAAAATGTATTTCAATGTGAAACATATATTTCTACATGAAACTGTTAATTATTATTAATTATGTTTGGTGAAAAAGTGACTGCATGATTTTTTGTGTGTGTTGTACTTCGTCAGTTGAAAATGTGCTTAGAGTTTTGAAATAATCGTATTTTGAATGGTGTTTTTGTGTTAAATTTACCCCCGCAGCTGTGAAAACTGCTCCAATAATCACACAATAATGATCATGTCACCATGTTGACATCGGCTGTATCGACCGTGTGCATAATTATTAGGTTACTCGCACGAGACCTATTAAAAGTGTAGACCGAGTGGAATGATTTTAGCTATTTGTGCCTGTAGGTGGGGCACTGTCACCGCGGAATGGCGTTTCTTCACACGGGTAACTGCCGGCTGCAGCTGTCAAACTAAGGTCGCTATCGCCCATGGCCTGGGCTGTGGTTCTACGTTTGAGTTCTCAAATGCTACGTGATTTGAACATATGCCCCCCCCCCCCCCCCCCCAAACCAATTATTGCCAATTTGAGCAATTTACGAGAGAAACAATTCATCAAATGGTACGGATTAATCTGATAGAGAAAGACAGGACAGTATCCTAAATACATGGTTCAATAATGTGAGGCCATTTTATGAAGCACGAGTAGTCTACATTATATCTGACCTATATGTGATTATATCAGAGATGATAACGTGTGAAGGTGGCAGGTGCACATCTGCAAATCTTTAATTATGGAAGTCAACTGTTTTATTCAATAGGATCCAAACGAATCTATTTGTTATTCTGAAATTGGGGAGCGGTTGACCCAACCACTCTCGGTTCACTCTCGATTTCCACTGGATATTTTACATGTTAATTGCCTAGAATAGGTCTCGGTTTCTTTATTCATTTTTTCCCCCTCCTTCTTTATATGACTATCGCCCCGGGCTGTGCCGCGGGCAAGCCGCACAGCATCTCTCTCTTCATTTTAGCACCAGAGTGAAAATGCTAATGATACAGCTACTCGGGTAGGCCGCTTGACATAACTCAACCATCTCACATGTTCTTCTGCACTGTTCATCAAGACATTGTTTTAAATCATTTAAATCAGTAGTATTGTATTACAGCCTAATATACTGCCATTAGTAGACTAGTACTGACCTGTTATAGTGGTATACCCTTGTTTAATATTCTGTAATACTGATAGCATAATTTAGGCGTTATCATTATCATCAGAATCATTATTTGACACCAATCACTGTCACATCGCGATGATTAGGGGGACGTTGAATTAAAGGATTAGACAGTCAACAGTAAGATCACATTGTTCTACTGTTCATCTTTAGTCTTAATAAACTGTGCAACTGGATTTTAGGCTTTACTCATCAGTCAAGCAGATAAGGAGTGAGGTAGGCTAGAAGCAGTGGTTTGATTGGTAGGCTAGGAGCAGTGGTTTGATTGGTAGGATAGAAGCAGTGGTTTGATTGGTAGGCTAGGAGCAGTGGTTTGATTGGTAGGCTAGGAGCAGTGGTTTGATTGGTAGGATAGGAGCAGTGGTTTGATTGGTAGGCTAGGAGCAGTGGTTTGATTGGTAGGATAGGAGCAGTGGTTTGATTGGTAGGCTAGAAGCAGTGGTTTGATTGGTAGGCTAGGAGCAGTGGTTTGATTGGTAGGCTAGGAGCAGTGGTTTGATTGGTAGGATAGGAGCAGTGGTTTGATTGGTAGGCTAGGAGCAGTGGTTTGATTGGTAGGATAGGAGCAGTGGTTTGATTGGTAGGCTAGGAGCAGTGGTTTGTATGTTGGTAGGCTAGGAGCAGTGATTTGTAAAGGTTGGTAGGCTAGGAGCAGTGATTTGTAATGGATGGTAGGCTAGGAGCAGTGATTTGTAATGGATGGTAGGCTAGGAGCAGTGGTTTTGATGGTAGGCCAGGAGCAGTGGTTTGGTTGGTAGGCTAGGAGCAGTGGTTTGTAACAGTTGGTAGGCTAGGAGCAGTGGTTTGTAATGGTTGGTAGGCTAGGAGCAGTGGTTTGTATGTTGGTAGGCTAGGAGCAGTGATTTGTAAAGGTTGGTAGGCTAGGAGCAGTGATTTGTAATGGATGGTAGGCTAGGAGCAGTGATTTGTAATGGATGGTAGGCTAGGAGCAGTGGTTTGTAATGGTTGGTAGGCTAGGAGCAGTGATTTGTAATGGATGGTAGACTATGATCATTGATTTGTAATGGATGGTAGACTATGAGCATTGATTTGTAATGGTTGGTAGGCTAGGAGCATTGATTTGTAATGGTTGGTAGGCTAGGAGCAGTGGTTTGTAATGGATGGTAGACTATGATCATTGATTTGTAATGGATGGTAGACTATGAGCATTGATTTGTAATGGTTGGTAGGCTAGGAGCAGTGGTTTGTAATGGTTGGTAGGCTAGGAGCAGTGGTTTATAATCTCAACAATCACTCTCCAATCTGCCCTATTACCAAATTCTTCGCCTTTCGCATTTTCAACATTTATAAAGGCTATGCTCGTTTATTAGATTAAAATTGTTGAAAGTAAAATACACATTTAAAGCTTTTAAATAAAACCGTTCAACTTTTAATTGAAGGCTGATCTGTATTAGGACATCTGGACAGTATGAAAGCCGACACCGACTCAACTTCCCAGCGGTTGCACATATTTCAGAGTTAATTATCCCGATACATGTTTCATTAAAGCCAATTACAATATCTGGAGTTACCTAATCGAACCATTTTTCCATAATGAAGGTGCCCCCTTGACATTGGAACCTTTGAAACAAATATATTTATAATGTTCAGAATGCATTTTAAAATTAGCCGATAGTTTATCAGGGTCTATCGCTATGTTTTCTTTGCATTTAAATAGCGATGACTACAGCCCGCTGTTAAAATTGATGCCTTGTTTATTGTAAGGAAACAACCGCATTTCTAACAGGCAAACAAACCCGATTGTAAAAGCACTTGAATTAGGTTCTGTTTTGTAATTATGTTTATTTGAAATTAATTTCTAATTTCCGTCAACTAATCAAAACTGTAAATCTTTCCTTGACTGATTTTATGACCGTGACTTTTAGATAGCGTTTTGTTTTTATTATATTAATTATTTTCCTTCAAGCGACACCAAAGCAAGTCTGAATAAGACATGAATGTTCTGAAAATCACATGTACATTAACAACATGGGTTGTTAGATGTTTACTCTATACACTAATTAGATCACGTGTTGCTTTCTAAAGGGTCAACAATCTATTGACAAACGTAACGGTTCTGTGATGCGCTGAAGTTTGCCAGGAAATCTCGGTAGTGGTGGTGGTGGTCTTTAAAATGACCAAAAGGAGGCGCTCTTCGTCAAATTTAGAGCCAAACGAGCAACGCTTTGCATTAAGGTTACAGATGCTGGATTGCCTTTGACAATTAAATCATTTTTTTACTGTATATTCAGCAAACCCCGGACTATTGTTTTGACTTGTGAACTTCTGTATTGAGATATAAGCCTACACATGAGAAACAATATGTCGCCATTGTGTAATATTATTTGGCATGTGTATTTCTATGTACAGAGAGCCGTCAGAAAGTATTCACGCCCCATGGACTTTTTTACACGTGTTACAGTCTGAATTTAAAATGGATTACATTTAGATTGTATGTCGCTGACCTACACACAATACCCCATAATGTCAAAGTGGACTTAGATTTTTTTGGGGGAAATTGTTCCAAATGTATTAAACATAAAGAAAGCTGAAATGTCTTGAGTCAATAAGTATTCAACACATTTATCATGGCAAGCCTAAATACATTTATGAATAAAGATTTGCTTAATAAGTCACATGATCGTTTGCATGGACAAACTCTGTGTACAATAATAGTGTTTAACATGATTTTTGAATGACTACCTCATCTCTGTACCCCACGCATACAATTACCTGTAAGGTCCCTCAGTTGAGCAGTGAATTTCAAACACAAATTCGACCAGAAAGACCAGGGAGGTTTTCCAATGCCTCGTAAAGAAGGGCACCCATTGGTAGATGGGTAAAATTTTTAAAAAATAAACAGATATTGAATAGCCTCTTTGAGCATGGTGAAGTTATTAATTACACTTTGGATGGTGTATCAACACACCCAGTCACTATGATGATGCAGGCCTCCTTAACCCTAACTCAGTGGCCGGAGAGGAAAGAAACTGCTCGGGGATTTCACCATTGAAGCCAATGGTGACTTTAATACAGTTACAGAGTTTAATGGCTGTGGTGGGAGAAAACTAAAAACGTTGTGGTTATTCCAAAATACTAACCTATAAATGACAGAGTGAAGGAAGCCTGTATAGACATAAAAATATTCCAAAACCTGCATCCTGTTCGCAATCAGGAACTAAAGTTAAACTGCAAACTATTTGTCAAAGAAATGAACTTCATGTCCTGAATACACCACAAACGGTTATGTTTGGGGCAAATCCAACACAACACTGAGGACCATTCTTCATATTTCAAGGATGGTTGGTGGCTGCATCATGTTATGGGTATGCTTGTCATCGGCAAGGACTATGGAGGTTTTTTTTTAGGGATAAAAATAAATGGAAATAGAGCTAAGAACAGGCAAAATCCTATAGGAAAACCTGGTTCAGTCTGCTTTCCACCAGACACTGGGAGATGAATTCACCTTTCAGCAGGACAATAACCTAAAACACAAGGCCAAATCTACACTGGAGTTACTTACCAAGACGACGTTGAATGTTCCCGAGTAGCCTACAGTGGTTACAGTTTTGATTTAATAAATTGGCTTGAAAATCTATGGCAAGACTTGAAAATCATTGTCTAGCAACGATCAACAACCAACTTGATAGAGCTTAAATATTTTTTTTTTAAGAATAATGTGCAAATATTGTACAATTCAGGTGTGCAAAGCTCTGAGAGACTTACCCAGAAAGACTCACAGCTGTAATTGCTATCAAATGTGATTCTAACATGCATTGATTCAGGGGGTTGAACCTGTATGTAAATTTGATATATCTGTATTTCAATTTTAATAAATTTGCAAAAAAATCGAAAAACAATTTTTCACTTTGTCATAATTAACGTGTGTCGATTGGGTGAGAAAATATATATATTTAATCCATTTTGAATTCAGGCTGTAAACACAACAAAATGTTGAATAAGTCAAGAGGTATGAATACTCTCAGAGGGCACATTAAAGTGTTCGTGATTTTGCCAATACTCATGTTTGATTTCCCGTAATCATTAACAACATTGAATTTGAAACAAGTCACGGGGGAAAGAGACGCAGCGCTTATAAAGCAGAGACGATCCTTTGTTTAAGAGTTGACTTATGATCGGCATATTTACGGTTATTGAAACAAATTAGAAGCATGTTGTTTTGGCATAAATATTAAGAACATTTTATGAGTAAGAAATATGATTTTTTTCGTTCTGAAATAAGATTCCATCTGACATGCATGTTGTTAGTGACTTGCCTATATAGTTTAACTTCGTGTGCTATCTAACAGTTAATTGTGTAATTTATTATGTGATGATTAGGGCGTGGAATAATAATCTATGCAACTGAAAAACTGTCATAGGTGCAGTTGAGTGTTTTTGATGCGCAGTCACTCAGCTCTGACATTTGGTTGATGATGGTGCAGTCGGCCTACTACGAACACACACACAAACACACACACTAGAGAGAGCGAGAGAGAGGAAGCGGTAAAAGTGAAATATTGGAAAGTGCTGAATGTCGATATTTGTCTGAAGTGAAAGAGGACTTCTTTCAACTGTATCTGAAAATATTTTATATGTGGATGATTCAACTTAATCTAAAAGAAGTTTCCTTTATGTTAAACCACGTTTCTAAAAGCCACACAAAGCGTTCCAGTTCAATTGGTGCTGTAACCGTGAAAGCAGGACCCCTATATTGCCCACCGTGCCATCAACCACAAACTGACTTGCATATTTAGGCTGCAGAAAAATGGACATTTATGGGATAAAAGATTACCCTAACTAATGTCTCAGTTTGAGAGAGTCCTGTGTTCAATGTTTTTTTGCATTGTCAAATAGTCTGTTATTTTATTTCGTGTCCTTGTCATGCCAATAAAGCTCTCTGTCTGCTACTTATTGTGAGCTTTCGCATCCCAGCCTGGCATTAAGGAATATGTGGACTATCTAGCAAAGTAATGAAACCATGTCCTGTTTAAAACAATAATATAATCGCGTCTTGTTTGGATATTTTTTCTTCTATCTATGTTCCTTCACTCAGTGAAGTCTTGTTCATTTTTTTCTGCTGCCACAGCATCGGGCTATATAGCCCACTGTACAGTCAAGTAACACGACACGCTGCTTTAGCGATCGGAGATGAAAACAGGAAAACGTTGGTATATTTAGTCTTTCTCTCTCTGTGCTTTGGTATGATGTTGCGACTGAAGGAGAGGAGAGGACAGCTGGGCTATGGCCATCTCACCGACTTTGCCTTGACATCTGGGAGACCCATTGGTGTGTGGCACGCGAATCGGTTGATGTCGCTATTTAAATGCAAATTTGTGGGGGGATCATTGGAGCCTCACCCCGTAAATTCACACAAAAGGAACACTTCACACACAATAAGGAGGAGGGTCGTTTTCTTCCGGAGGTCTTGGCAACACCAAGCAAATCTTATTCAAACCAACACTCCTCCTGCATGACTAACATTGCGGTTTTTATTTTTGTTGTCTAGCGTTCACCATTAGCACACTTCTCCAAATGAGATATAACATTAGCGATCTTCTACAACTAAATCCGCACACATGGTCGTTATGATTAGAGCAGAATGGGCTACACGCGCAGTTAATGTTGAATGCAAAATATACACAAGCTTTTTAGTGACTTGATATTAGAATATAATAGACGTATTGTTATTAATATTATTAATATTTTTGTTGTTATTATTATTATCATTATTATTAGTATCATTATTATTATAATTTATCTTGACTTATTATGCTATTGCTTTGTTATGACTTTTTATTGCTAAAGAATAATCTATCCGTGCATCAACATCATGACTTGTTGAGATGTCGCTGCGTGTGTCGCTGATGTTTAAACACCACCACAGAATAAGCACGTGCGAGAAGCACTCATATGTCAAATTGAGACATGATCATAAATTAAAATATGCACTTATATGTCCATCAACGTCCCGTTTTTTTCCTTTCCGTCCTAAGCACCTTGATTAATTTCCGTCTGTCTGACGGAAGCAGTTAGAGAGGAAGGCAAAGTTAAAACTTGGTTGAAATGAAAGAGAGCATTTAGCACGCGACCAGATGATCCTAGAAAATGAGCTGAAATAGATTCAGGCTCAGCGCCTGTTGTGGCAGCAGCTGATTCCCTATTCCTGTCCAGATGGCTCCCAACACAGATTTGCATTCATTTTCGCCTAATATCGTCCAAAAAAGAGGAGCAGCTGCATTTGTTGTCAAATAAGGTTTAAAACTCCTTTTTTTTTATGACGGGGTCGTTACCTACGTGATGGGGTTGTCGAACTGTCCGAGAACCTCTTTCTCTCCAGTCAACAGTATCCGTTTGAACAGGATCTGTCCTAAAAACCCTACTTTGGTCATCAGATTTCAGGCCCTTTGTTGTATAATCGGTATTAAACATATCATTAGGCTACTTGGTGCAATATGCAGTTTCCAAGACAGAATTTTACTGAGATAAAAAAATAAAAACACGTTGGCAAGTAACTTAATTTATGACTAATTGAAATAACATATTTAGAGGGGGAAAAAACGAAAAAAAGTCAAGTGCGCTCTATTTCAACGTTATAACATTTTACTTGCAACGCCGCAAACGCGGCATTGGTAACATTGTTCTACGTCACATCAATTTATCGAGCAAATAATAATTTATAAGCAATTTGCATATGAACCCATTAAAATGAACACTTAGTACAATATTTTCCGGGTTGACACAATAAATTGTAAATTAATAAATTGTAAATTGTCTAGAAATAGAATAGCTTAACGATATTATCCTAAAATAGTAATAAAATGCTGTTTTATTATACTTACGTATTTAATTAGGACGTGCAGGGCCGGGAAAGGAATGGATTTAGAGACGACGCAAGAACAACAGCCGCTTTGATAATTCACTTATCTTTGGCAATAGTCATTAACCCCCAACCCCAGCAAAATGCTGTCTAAAACACATCTCTCTTCCTTTCCACGTACACCCATCCCACCCCTTTAGTGCACGGGGCTGTGGGGTCCCCTGATAACCCAAATCGGACTTCACTTTTTTTTTTTTTGCCGATTAATTACAATGTAAACATATAGCTTTTTTAAAAAAAGGTCTGCAAATTGGCAACAAGAAAGCATTGCCCTGAAGGAGAAATACCTTCCCGTCATATTATTGTGCTATTTAAAAGGGTTTCTTTATTATAATAAAATACAGGTCTGTTCTTCAAGAAGAGAGAGGTTGGACACCGCGCATCCCCCGAGTCAGTTCACTGAATAGAATGATGTACACCCACATTAAACTAAATCAACTATCGTATTGAACATTCATGTATAGCACACATACAACCTGCGCATTGCATTAGGCTAACACGTTGCAACGATGCCCGGCTGTTTAATAAACTTCATGACAGACATGAGGTATTGCACATTGAATCGATACGAGTTCTTACCATGCAAATGGTAGTAGCCTGGGATACAGACATCTGACGCATTTCCCTTTATAAAGATAGTAATACCCAGGCTACTGTTGGCAGCAGAGTTACTTTAGTTCGCCTTGAGAGACGCGTTATATTCCATCACTTGAAACATGGCTGCATTAAAATAGCATTGATTCACTTTGATTATATATATATGCGCTGGCGACCTCCTCTATAAAACATGCCAATTTAGATTTGGAAAAGCCTTAACAAATAGTAATAGTGAAATATATCCCATTGGCATTGTATCTAGTTTTGACCAAATGGATTGGAACGCTCTTCCTTTATGCTCCTATAGACATGTTATGCTTTTCCCTCCGACTTTTAGTCGATATTTACTCATTCAACGCTGAGAACATCACATAGCAGCCTACCTGGGTAAAGTATTTAGTGACAATTCCGCTCCCTTCCCTATAATATGTTGTATCGGCTACACTCTTGTCCTTTAGGATTTCATGTTTAGTGAATATTAACGTCACAAGATGTGAAATTGAGGGGGGGAATCTCTACATTTGATGGAGGAAAAAGTGGAGCTTGCCTTGCTGGAGCTCTCGGGTTTCAGCCAGGCAGCTATTGAAATGTAGGACTCTCCAGAATGAAGCTCGTTCAGGGACAGGACGTGTCACTGTTCCATATATGGTCGAAGCTCCGCCCACCAGCGCGTCATATTCTGACAGCGCGCATCCCGTGGGTTTAGAGTTTTGGCTCCCGGGAAAGGTTCCACTCCTCGGGGATAGAGGGTTGAGTTTTGTATGCTTCCATCCCATTCTGCAAGACGCTAAAGGCCTCTCATCAACCTCTCCTGTGTCCAGGAACACCTCCATAGTAATCATTTCGTTTATTTTGTCTTCTGGAGCTGGAGCGCATTGCCAGAAGTGGTCGATTCAACTGAAGCTTTTTTGTTGTTGTTGTAAATGCTTGTTGTAATGATGACTCCAGCTTGAGGAGCCATCACCAAAAACAAAAAAAGTTTTCTTCAAACGCATTTCGAATAAAAAATAGAATAAAACAGAAGCAACTACAACCATATCCTGCTATTTGAACGACTTCTTCAACGACTAGGATCACGTTCCAACCAGCTACCGAGATAGACTACAGTAACCCACTCTGTGAATTGTTCATGTCGTGCCAACACAGGACGGGCTCAAGGAGACAGGACTTGTGAACTCAACTGGGACTTTTGTTTCGTTCTACACGTTTTAACTACAACAAACTTATTTTACTGTTATTTGTCAACCACCAAGAAGGAAAGATTGCTCTTCAACAACTACCTTCCTATTATTCTCATTTGGCTGGAGCGGGTTTGTACGAAACTGTTTTAATGTTTGGAATTCAGGAAAATATAGGCTTACCTAGAGGGGGGACGACTATGAAAGAGGAACCGCTGGGCAGCGGGATGAACTCGGTCCGCTCGTGGATGCACACATCTGGGGTAGTGGATGCGAACACAGCCGCCCAAAGGTACGTTTGCCAAACATCCAATTTTTTATGCATTTCTCAGATTGCCCCTAAATCCCCACATTGCCATGTATCAATTACAATCTCCCTATGCGACTCTTCTCTTCAGCGCGTTCTCCAACGCTCATTACATCATATTACTGTTAAAGTGACAAATCAAGAAATCTCTTGTCTCTAAAAACGTGCCTTTCACACCATCTCCCAATGTTTTCATCTGACGCTAGCTCCATCTGCAGTGTATCTCTCTCCCATCTAACCGAGGTGCTCCTCTCTCTTCTCCCCGCAGCGGTGTGGGTTTGGCTCGGGCACACTACGAGAAGCAACCACCGTCCAACCTCAGAAAATCCAACTTTTTCCACTTCGTTCTTGCGCTGTATGACAGACAAGGACAGCCGGTGGAGATCGAACGGACAGCTTATGTGGACTTTGTGGAGAAGGACAAAGTAAGCGCCATTTCTTTGGAATATCGTCCCATTTTATTCATTTGTTTTTATTTTTTAAATTTATTTTCACCTACACAGTTCATCATTTGGTGGTAAAAGCAGAAACACGTCATAGGCGGTGGAGGAGACACGTGCAGTTATGTGGATTTTCTAAATGACTTCGAATGTCGCAAAATTATTTTATACATGTAGTTTTTAATTTTTTTACTCTACACAGATAGATACCCACCCCTCTCCCACTTGACCCCTTCATAATAGCCTATTTTGTGAGCTCATAATTACCACATATCAAGACAAATGTCAACAAAACACAGTAAATGTATGTGAACACTGATTCAATGCTCATTATTTTCAGGAACCAAACAGTGAAAAAACTAACAATGGGATACACTACAAACTACAGTTACTGTACAGCAACGGTAAGTGGTATAGCTACTGATGAAGGAAATAAACCGTGTCTGGTTATTATGAAGTGAATACGTACAAATCAGGGATGCGTGCTTGGACATTGATTCCGCCAGATAACGTTGTATGGTGGTTGTTAGTCTGATATTGGGTTACATTTTTAAAGTGGTAAATTGCCTACAGTGTCGGTCGGTGTCAGCTAGCATCGTCTATGGTTAATCCACGCTCAGTTAGCGATGCGTGGAGAATCAGATATGAATCCACGTTTTAACCTGACGCGAACCAGATGATGATCATGAACATGTATCGAGATGACACATGTTTATTAAAAAACAAACAAACCGTGTTTTAATTATATTTATTTTATGTCAGTAAAAAATTGTAAGACATATATTTTCTAAAATATAATGTGGAAGCAAAACCACATTGTAAATAACAAGATGCTTGTCAGTGTAAATGACAAGATATAAAATATATATACTTTATTCACAGGTGTCAGAACAGAACAGGATCTTTTCGTACGATTAATCGATTCCATGACAAAACAGGTAAGATTTTGTATTTTAATATAATTATCTGCAATTGCCAAATTGTATGCGTATGGTGCTTGAAATATAACGTGTGTTGTGGAAACGTGCGTGGTTTTCAAGTTGACCCTATTACAGAAGATATATGCTTCAATTATGAGCCTGTAAGTTATTAGGCCATGTGTGGTTGTGTTTTTTTTTTTTATCGTTTATATTTCACTATAAATCAGCTCGCTCTCGGGTTGGAGCGATTGTAATTGTTGTTATTATTTTTTATTTTATACAACTTTTGTGACTCGGCTATAGAGATGGACAGTTGTAGATATCCGATATATAGTTAATTACAATAATAACCTTTAGTGGCCTCTCTTTAATTCGGGTGGTGAGCTCCAGGGGTCTCCCGTATACCCGTGCACGATTCCCCTTAATGTTTATTTAATTCGCAGCAAAAGTGTTTAATGGGGTCTATTTAATTTCTCTTTTTAAAATCGCGATTATACTTTGACATGAGATATTATATATTTTTTTTGGGGGGGGGGGGGGAGAATGCTATAAAATATTTAGCTGATATTACGGTTCCTGAAATGAATTGGTTTTGTAGGTCTACTACCGTGCTTTGTGTATTGGCTCGTGAGCGCATTTTTAGTCAATTAACCACTAATTTGTCTTATGTGCTAATAGATGGGATGTCGTAGCCATCAACAAACATAGGTCTTATCTGCTATGTAGTATAATTGTGCGTTGACAGTCCATCAGTTCAGAAATGTTCAAATAATTATTTATTGTGACAAACAGACGAGACTATTATTGCTAAAAAAAAAAAGAAAGTCTCGGTTCAATAACAAGAGCCCCTTTTTAGTATGAGAGGCCACTTGAGTGGACAATGTGGCGCGTTTCCTCAACCTTGAATGTTTTCGGAAATCACTTCTCGGCTAGTATGGGCTTATTGTTAAGTGCCCTCCGCCAAGTTCACTGAATAGCCTATAACTTCAGTGTCTAGGGTTAAACAGCATTATTATGACCAGTTTTTTTTATTTCATAATTTGTCACCTCTTATTATTATATAGGAAATATAGGCTACACGTTAGATTCGCCCCGCTCCTCGTTGACTGTAGCCTATATAGGTCTGTCTATGATCAGAGAGTCAATGACGCTGAACCGGCAGTTTATGGATTTCTGTTTCTTCAGCCGAGACACGGGAAATAAATCACATGATGATAACTGCAATACTCCCCAAAATCCCTCATATATAGATGTTGTAGCTAGGCTACGTGGTACCCCTCTCACCTCCAATGGAACAGAGCTGGTTCCGATGTGTTTTCAACTACTACCAGAAGCACCAAAAAAACAATATTAAAAGCCCTATCTCATTTTGCTGTGAAATATCTTACGTAGTGATGTGTTTTTTATTCACCCGCTTATGTCCCCTCTTGCTATAGCAGCGTTGTTGTTCATTGTTAAATCAATTGTGATAAGGCCCTATAGTGTGTCATGCGTTTTACTTAATTGCTAATTATAAAGAGTTTATCTTTGATTAAAAGCCCCGCTTCTTTGGTTTTACATTCATCCAAGATGTAACGGCGGTGCGCGCGGGATAGGCAGGCTGCTGTTGTCGGGCTGTAGCCGTGCAATCACAGACCCGGGGCAGAACGAGGGGAGGGAGAGAGACAGACAGAGAGCAAAAAAGAACTGAGGCCGAGCGCACCTACAGCTCCACGCCATCTGTTAAAGCCAATGCTCAAAAATTACTCAACCGAACCCCCCCCGACACCGTTTTTTTTTGTATCCGAGAAAAATCATTGTTAGCGGCTCAAAATAAACAACAGATTGCCCATTAGCTCTTTCCCCCCGAAATATCTGTAGATTAGAATGGCGCTGATGTATACGGAAATGGGTATTATTTACATCGCCCATCTGCAGCAGAACCAGGTATTATCCTGGGATAAATGAATAAAAAATATATAAACAACATATACACATATTAACCTATTTGACATTTTTTTGTTGTTGTGGTCTAGCAAATAATTTAGGCTATTTATTTACATGACAATATATATACATTTATATTTTGTAAAGAAATTAATTGTTTGGAAATTATCTACGAGAAATGAATTTATATTTTGAATTTACAATTTAACCTATAAAACGTAAACTATACAATTGCTGTATGTAGACCCATATGTCAATATTAGTAGGCCTATATACTTTATGAATTAATAATCAATTATATAATGAATTGATCCATGTATGAATTGAATGTTATTGTGGTGTAGGTTAAGGTTTATATCCCATAGCCCACAGAGATCGGCAAATGTGCAACGTGTTATCCAGTTCGATATTTTAAACGTCTGCTTCTGATGTACTTCTCTCTTTGATTCCAAGGCTATTATCTATGAAGGTCAAGACAAAAACCCAGAGATGTGCCGAGTGCTTCTCACACACGAAATCATGTGCAGGTAAGAGCTTGTCACGGCGATTAGCTACATTTCAACGTCCTTTAAATATATGCTTGTTTTAAAAATATATATTTTTCATATATTTCTTTGCTTTGTTATTAAAATGCTGAGTTGGGGGTGGTTTGAGGATACTCCTTAGTAGATGTATTTACGCATCAACCTCAATCTCTTGTTGCAATGAAAACACCTCGGTGCATATCGGCAGACTCATAGCCAATTTTACATAGGCTGCCTATTCTCAGACATAATATTATGCGAAATAGAATATTATAACTAGGGAGGTTGCATTCAATGACCGAGAATCCCTGTATCGATTTGGCCTACTATAGTTGGGTTTGATTGGTCAACTGACAACAGACACAACACAGAGAACAGATGACGGCACATTCCTGTGTTCTGTCAACGGGCGCTCCGTTTGACTCGCCCCCCCCCCCCCCCCCCCCCCCCCCCCCCCCCGCACCCCTTGCATTAGATAAAGTCACTGCTCTTATGAAGTTGGGTTGAATCCCTGTTTGTCACGAGCTGACCCACACAGTAGCCCACACAGCAGGCGTCATCCTGCTACAAGAGGGTCGAACTACACCTCATCACCACGCCATAACGTACAAAAAAAAAGCTATGTTTTCCCTTTAGATGACGGTTTGCATATCAATGAATGTATCAGAGGTGTGTGTGTGTGTGTATGTGTGTGTACACACACGGCTTGTATTTAAAGGCCGTTTCCGGTTGAAAACAGATGTGGTTTTGGAGCTCTAGAAGTGGAGGACTGTTAGACGTTGTTTATTCTCTTTAACTTTCAGTAGCAGCTTTAAAGAGCTTCACACTCTCCTCACACCATATGGTGTTCACTGAGCTCGTCTGGACATGTAACCATCACACAACTAGGCTTTAAAAAATAAAATAAAAACATTTTTTGGTATAATTTCAACATGAATAAAACTGTACCACACAGTATTGGATCCGGTCCTATCTCCATCGGTAGCTATGGCTAGACCCCGGCACCATAACCGGCACCAGCGGCTAAACCGAGACAATGCTTTGGGTCCGGTCCTATCCCCATCGGTAGCTATGGCTAGACCCCGGCACCATAACCAGCACCAGCGGCTAAACCGAGACAATGCTTTGGGTCCGGTCCTATCCCCATCGGTAGCTATGGCTAGACCCCAGCACCATAACCGGCACCAGCGGCTAAACCGAGACAATGCTACTTCAGTGAACGATTGATGCAGGGGCTGCACGGCTTCTGAGCGTTCTAATGAATCTCTGGCCTATCACAGAAAGGCTGGTTTTGAAGATGGCCGTCTGCATCCTCTCCAGAATTAACAGCTTGACAATTAGAGGGAAACAAAAAAAAAGCTGAAGCTGTGGAAAGACGATTCCCCAGCCTCCTGGCGTCTTCTGTTCTCAGTTCAGTGCTAGAGACACAACACCACAAACATGTTGTCTCCCTGAGACTAGCAAACGTGCAACAGCCGTGCTCGGCAATGCTAAGGGCTACGTCCCAAATGGGCACCCTATTCCCTACGTAGTGCACTACATTTGACCAGAGGTCTATGGGAATAGGGCGCCATTTGGGACACAGCGGCAATGCTAAGGGCTACGTCCCAAATGGGCACCCTATTCCCTACGTTAGTGCACTACATTTGACCAGAGGTCTATGGGAATAGGGCTCCATTTGGGACACAGGGCAATGCTAAGGGCTACGTCCCAAATGGGCACCCTATTCCCTACGTTAGTGCACTACATTTGACCAGAGGTCTATGGGAATAGGGTGCCATTTGGGACACAGATGGAGGAGATGTTTACCCGTTTGCCCGGCGTGGCGAGACTGACTAGGTTCCCTACCAATCAACAGACAGACAGACCGCTAGCGCCAGGCATACAGGCACAGCTCAGCAACAATCATTATCTAAACACTGTCACGCTTAGATAAATATAGAATTAAATAATTAAAATAAAATGTTAGGAAGTAACAATTAAACATGCGAAGATCCACACTGTGTGAATCTCTTTAAGCTGCAGTTTACACACGCAGCCCAAATCTGATATCTTTCTTTTTTAACCAATCTGGATCTTTTGCCTATAAAAAAAAAAAGGGGTCAAAAGATTAGAATTGGTCTGCCTGTGTGAACCTGACTGGATCACATCTTCATTTCCTCCTCTCTGTAGTCGGTGTTGTGATAAGAAGAGTTGTGGCAACAGGAACGAGACTCCTTCAGACCCCGTTATCATCGACAGGTAAGAAACAGACCCGCTGTTCGGTACAGATCTTTTCTCTACTCTGGTTTAGTCGAGTGGCGTGTGCTGTGTGTATGTGCTGTGTGTATGTGCTGTGTGTATGTGCTGTGTGTATGTGCTGTGTGTATGTGCGGAGTGTATGTGCTGTGTGTATGTGCTGTGTGTATGTGCTGTGTGTATGTGCTGTGTGTATGTGCGGAGTGCGATGGTCATGGTTGTTGTAGTCATTCTGGGACTGTTGTTGTAGTCATTCTTGGGGATTCTGTGGTGCCCAACTTCTGTCTCTCTGTCTCGCAGCATTGTACTGTCTCTGTGTTTGTTGTTCTCCTGCGTTGTTGCACAGGTGGGTTGACTTGGAAACCCGGAGGTCTCTGTGGGGGATTGGGTAATTGCTAGCGAGTTGTCAGGGGAAACAGTTTCCTCGGCCTTTCCTCTCTCTGTGCTCTGCCCTGCTTTTCTGCGGGAGTCCGTTGTTAACGCTTGGAGTGCGCTTGGCTTTACCTTCAGACTTGTATCATTGAGTGGCCGCCTCCTAATTTACGAACAAGTGTTTTTTATTCAGTACTCTGTCATTTATTCCACTATACTGTATTTCTATGGGGCGACAGGGTAGCCTAGTGGTTAGAGCGTTGGACTAGTAACCGGAAGGTTGCGAGTTCAAACCCCCGAGCTGACAAGGTACAAATCTGTCGTTCTGCCCCTGAACAGGCAGTTAACCCACTGTTCCCAGGCCGTCATTGAAAATAAGAATTTGTTCTTAACTGACTTGCCTGGTTAAATAAAGGTAAAATAAAAATAAAAAAAAACTGTATTTCTATGTGAATCTGAGTGCTTGGCTGCCTTCCTACATGCGGCCCACTGTCCAGGAGAGCTTGATATGACGTTAGATGTATTGTTACTGCTACTGGCTGAGCACAGTTTTCTCAGTCGTAGTTCATTGGATGTGAACAAGTATGTTGGGAGAGGGAAAGACGATGAGTTAAGACCAGGGTGAAATATGGAGAAACCAGGAGAGGGAAAGACGATGAGTTAAAACCAGGGTGAAATATGGAGAAACCAGGAGAGGGAAAGACGATGAGTTAAAACCCCGGGTGAAATATGGAGAAACCAGGAGAGGGAAAGACGATGAGTTAAAACCCCGGGTGAAATATGGAGAAACCAGGAGAGGGAAAGACGACGAGTTAAAACCCCGGGTGAAATATGGGCCACCAGTGGATAGCAATGCCAATGTTTGAGTTGTTAGAATATCTGTTTGCTTAGCGGAGAGTATTTGGTATCTGACACAGGGAACATCTCTCTTTATTAGTAATCAAATATGGACGGCCAGTTGCTGCCTTTCACTCAGTCAGTCAGCGACAGAGTCTATGTGTCAACCAGTGGAACACAGAGCTCACAGACGAGACTCACATTCTGGACTGGAGCAGCTCTGGCAGAATGTATGCATGTTTACATGTATTCACAATCACGTGTATGATTGCGTTCTGGGTATTTATGCGTTAATTTACCGCCATTACACACATTGTATTATGACTGTATATGTATATGTATACTGTATATGTATATGTATATATGTATATGTATACTGTATATGTATATGTATATATGTATATGTATACTGTATATGTATATGTATATATGTATACTGTATATGTATTTATGAATGTGTGTATTATGACTGTATATGTATTTATGAATGTGTGTATTATGACTCTATATTGTATTTAGGTTATTTTGTTGTTACTTAGAAACATATATCATTTTTATTAACAGAATGTTGTTTTGTGGTAATAGGTAGAGGTAAAATGATGGTTTTCAGACCTCCTTCAGTTGTACACATCTATACACGTGTTTCCACGTGTTTCTATATCACCTCTTATTGGTTTTTTGGTAATAGGTAGAGGTAAAATGATGCTTTTCAGACCTCCTTCAGTTGTACACATTTATACGCGTGTTTCTATATCACCTCTTATTGTTTTTTTGGTAATAGGTAGAGGTAAAATGATGCTTTTCAGACCTCCTTCAGTTGTACACATCTATACACGTGTTTCCACGTGTTTCTATATCACCTCCCATTGGTTGAGAAATGGACTTCATTATTTGACAGTGGAATGACAGCGTGTGTGATGTGATATGTCCATGAGGGTGTGTGTGTGTGTGTGTGTGTGTGTGTGTGTGTGTGTGTGTGTGTGTGTGTGTGTGTGTGTGTGTGTAATGTCATCTGTCCAGTATTAGTAATAACCTGTTAAGTTAGATTTGACTAGTTCTGTGCTTAGCACTGTTATCACTCTGCAATGTTGTTGCTTAATTTTATTTGTATTTTATTATTATTATTTTATTAGTAACGTATTAGTATTTATTATTGTTTTATTAGTATTTATTATTGTTTTATTAGTATTTTATTATTGTTTTATTAGTATTTTATTCGTATTTTATTGGTATTTTATTATTGTTTTATTAGTATTTTATTAATATTTTATTAGTATTTTATTAGTATTGTATTAGTATTGTATTAGTATTTTATTAGTATTGTTTAACTATGGTGAATTTTGTGGCGCTGACTGAGAGAGAAGGGAAGACGTTGCAGACTGACAGTCCAAATAGTCCATAGAACTGCGCCACAACAGATGAGATCTGAGACGTAATTCAATCATAGGTTAAAAAAAAGAGAGAGAAGAAAACGCTGTGTCTCACATAACCTCGAGCCAGTGCTCTGTAAGTCTCACAGCGAGCCGGTTTGTTATGGTGTGAAGCAGTGGAACCGTGTAGCCTAACCGTTCCCCTCCCTGTACCCTCTCAGAGGAAACGTGTAGCCTAGCCGTTCCCTTCCCTGTACCCTCTCAGAGGAAACGTGTAGCCTAGCCGTTCCCCTCCCTGTACCCTCTCAGAGGAAACGTGTAGCCTAGCCGTTCCCTTCCCTGTACCCTCTCAGAGGAAACGTGTAGCCTAGCCGTTCCCCTCCCTGTACCCTCTCAGAGGAAACGTGTAGCCTAGCCGTTCCCCTCCCTGTACCCTCTCAGAGGAAACGTGTAGCCTAGCCGTTCCCCTCCCTGTACCCTCTCAGAGGAAACGTGTAGCCTAGCCGTTCCCCTCCCTGTACCCTCTTCCTTTGCCTGCTATGATCCCTGGGAAGGCAGAGGAAACGTGTAGCCTAGCCGTTCCCCTCCCTGTACCCTCTTCCCTTGCCTGCAATGATCCCTGGGAAGGCAGAGGAAACACAAGGTCTTTTTCACTTGTCGTGCCCGGTGATATTGTCTATTCTTCGGGGCTTCAAAGTCAGGCGAGCACTTTAAAACAGGGCGTCTCTGACATAATGAGTGCTAGCTGCTCTGCCCATAAAACTGCTTGACTTTGTATTGTGACTAAAACACAGTTGAAAAGGGATCCAGTGTCTCTGCACTTTGTGTTTCAATCTCACCCAACAATGTGAGTGTAACAGAAGTCCAATAGGAACATTGGACAGAGAAGGAAGGGGGAGGGGGGAGGTCGGGGGGGGGGGGGGGGGGGGGGGGGGAGAGTGGATGGAATCCCATGACAGAGAGAGAGAGAGAGGGAGCTAGATAGAGAGAGAGGGGGGGGGGGGCTAGATTGTTGTTTTTCACTTTAAATATTCACTTTGTATGTTGTCTACCTCACTTGCTTTGGCAATGTTAACACATGTTTCCCATGCCAATAAAGCCCTTGAATTGAATTGAATTGAGAGAGTAGGGGGGAGGGCTAGATAGAGAGAGGGGGGAGCTAGATAGAGAGAGAGAGGGGGGGAGGGAGGGAGCTAGATAGAGAGAGAGTGGGGGGGCTAGATAGAGAGAGAGAGAGAGAGAGAGGGGGGGAGGGAGCTAGATAGAGAGAGAGTGGGGGGAGGGAGGGAGCTAGATAGAGAGAGGGAGGAGGGAGGGAGCGAGCTAGATAGAGAGAGGGAGGAGGGAGGGAGGGAGCTAGATAGAGAGAGAGTGGGGGGGGCTAGATAGAGAGAGAGAGGGGGGGGTGGAGGGAGCTAGATAGAGAGAGACTGGGGGGGGGCTAGATAGAGAGAGAGAGAGAGGGAGGAGGGAGGGAGCTAGATAGAGAGAGAGTGGGGGGAGGGAGGGAGCTAGATAGAGAGAGGGAGGAGGGAGGGAGGGAGCTAGATAGAGAGAGAGTGGGGGGGGCTAGATAGAGAGAGAGAGGGGGGGGTGGAGGGAGCTTGATAGAGAGAGAGTGGGGGGGGCTAGATAGAGAGAGAGAGAGAGGGAGGAGGGAGGGAGAGAGCTAGACAGTGAGAGAGTGGGGGGAGGGAGAGCTAGATAGAGAGAGGGAGGAGGGAGGGAGGGAGCTAGATAGAGAGAGAGTGGGGGGGGTAGATAGAGAGAGAGAGGGAGGAGGGAGGGAGGGAGCTAGATAGAGAGAGAGTGGGGGGGTAGATAGAGAGAGAGAGGGAGGAGGGAGGGAGGGAGCTAGATAGAGAGAGAGTGGGGGGGAGGGAGAGAGCTAGATAGAGAGAGGGAGGAGGGAGGGAGGGAGCTAGATAGAGAGAGGGAGGGAGGGAGGGAGCTAGATAGAGAGAGGGAGGAGGGAGGGAGAGGGAGGGAGGGAGCT